>NC_060010.1:923311-1226081 GCF_912999745.1 Papilio machaon
ATTAATTAATTTGTTGCCAGTATAAGTCTCCGGCCAATAAACGATATACTCGTCATAATTTTGGTAATTGTCTTTTAATCTGAAAACTTTGGTTATAAATATTAAATATTAATTGATATATACATTCGAACCTAGATAAGCGAGAAACCTCTATAAACAAGAGTCATTTATCGATTCCGACTGACGACATTTACAAACAAACGACACTCGGGTTAGAGAGAAATATTGCAGTCCCTTGGAATTCGGTTATCCAGGTTTGACTGTATTTATCATCATATCAGCTAGCTTCAAACAGCCTTTATCTATCTACTACCACACATTAGCCACTTCTTTTCATATTCAAAAGACAAAAAAAAAGATAAACGTATTACAATAAATGTTAACAGACAGTACGATTCGGCACAAATATTTTTGTAAGTTTCATTCGTGTCCTTGTTGTGTGTTATCACATTTTCGTTGACAGCAAAGTGCCATTTGCACGAACCGAACAAAAATATAAATATTTGTGACCGACAAATATTCACGTTCAAAATAAATATTGTCACAGTTAAAAGCATTTCTAAAACAAAATGCAAAACACATCGCAAAACCGAATTTTCATCAATGTTTGTATATAGGTTTTTAAGTGATTGTTCGTAATTATGAAACGTTATAAATTTTAGGCAAATTTAAGATTATTAAATTAGATAGAAAATACTGAGTAGTTTGTGAATATTAAATCCTAATTATTTATTATTAGATAGAAAATACTGAGTAGTTTGTGAATATTAAGTCCTAATTATTTATTACTAGCTGTCGCCCGCGACTCCGTCCATGCGGAATTAAAGAAAAACTTAAAAAGTTGCCTATATGTTCTTCCAGACTATGTTCTACATCTGTACCAAATTTCATCAGGGTCCGTTGAGCCGTTCCGGAGATACTTTCAAACAAACATCCATCCATCTAAATATTCGCATTTATAACATTAGTAAGATTATTAACAAATAACTCCACTCTATAAGTAGTATAGAATTTTTCTCAGTTACTTTTTCTATTTTATTACATTTATTCTCATATTATTGAAACTTAAACTGTAAGAAAATATTATTAGGATTTTATTTTCAAAAACACAAAAAATAAAATCTATTTATTTCATTTTTCTTCACGGACTATAAAGATAGGGGAAATAATTATAAAATTTCTTTCACGAAGATGTTTTCATTACACTTTATTAAGATGGTCTGTCTAGTATATTTTCAAGTCTTCGCGGCGGCCATTTTGATTTTGGATTGCAAAGACCGTGGAGTGGGCCTTTGTTTATAAGCAAATGGTTTTCGTACAAAATTCAATTGCTCTTGACATCAATTAATTATCATCTAGGGCGCTTATTTATTGAGCCACGTTTTCATTTCTTATGAAATTGTTAATTTACAAACCACTTCATAAATAATTAAGCTTGTAATTTCGTATTGAACAATTTTCAATCTACATATATAAAAGAAAGTCGTGTTAGTTACACTATTTATAACTCAAGATCGGTCGAACTGATTTAGCTGAAAATTGACGGGGAGGTAGCTTAGAACTAGGAGACGGACATAGGAACTTTTTTATCTTGTGTGCATTTTTTTTATTCCGCGCAGACGGAGTCGCGGGTAAAAGCTAGTTGAAAATAAGCATAAGGTCCGTCGTACACAAGGCAACTAAAGTCGTTGAAACCCGGTGATTTTAATCGTTATGCGACTTACTTAATACAACGTCGTCGGCGTTTCTGTCGTCGTCAAAGCCAGTCGCTCACAACATGTTTGTCAATATTTTAATATGGCAGAGCAAATTAATACAGTTGATATGCAGTCACTATACCTGTACTGAAGGAATAGACGAGTCGCGTCGACGACTCTACTTTGTGTGTATGGAGCACGCTTAACGTAATATTAAATATTGATATATAAGTTTCAACAATTTACATTGCCTTGTGTACAATGAGCTTTATTTGGTTGTAAGTTATTCTAGTTAAGAATACATAGCAGGACTAAAATTTTTATCATGCATTCTGCAATAAATTAGTATTTTTTATAAGCAACATTCTTACCTACAGTTGAAAGTGAAATATTTACGTTGCAATAACGTATTTAAAAACATTTTTTATTCATAACATTGACTTTTAATTCACTATTGTTGAAATCAAAAACAAGTTAAATTAACCACGTAATCAAGTTCCAAGGAATCTCATTTTTGAATATAGAACGCTTCTTTCAATATGGTGTACAAAAAAATATGGTCTTCAATATATTTTTTAACTAGCTTTTACCCGCGACTCCGTCCGCGTGGAATACAAAATAGAAAACGGGATAAAAATTATCCTATATCCGTTTCCTGGTTCTAAGCTACCTGCCCACAAATTTTCAGTCAAATTGATTCATACGTTCTTGAGTTATAAATAGTGTAACTAACACGACTTTCTTTTATATATATAGATAGATTTCATACACTATTATTTTAATTACTACATATTGTACAATTTTAAGTCTAACACTCACTAACATGACGTGTTAACATCACAAACTCTCAAGTTTTGTGAGAGCTTCAAGTTGTGAATTGTAATCTAATTTGACAGTCGCGCTCCCCGGAGTGGGTATGCAAATTTTACACGTCAAATACAATCTGACTTCACCGCGGCACACAGAAATGTTATTCTAACCGAATAGAGATATTATTTTTGTATAGTTTAACCTTAATAAGTTCTTTAATATAATAAGATTTCCTGACGACTGAAAAATTGTGTTATCCTTGTCACGGCATCCATTATCCATTAAGTGATAACTTTAAAGCTGGTTTAAACGATGTTCGCACCGCAAAAAACCTTTTAGAACATATAGTAGTAATCAACGCAACGGTTTCTAGAAATTAATACATTTTATCTATCAATGCCAGCAGTCAACATGCTAACTAACTGGAATAAGTTGCCGGCGTCAGTTTTTCCGTCCAAGGACCACGTGGGGGCCTTCAAGAGTAGAGTGAATAGGCATCTACAAAGCTAGCGCGTACCATCTTTTGACCACATCATCACCTCATCGGGTGGGATCGTGGTCAAGCGCTAACTTTTTCAATATAAAAAAAAGAAAAAAAATTATAAAAACTCTCCGTAATTTAGTATAAGTACGGTCTTTTAAAGAGAATATCGTTTCCAGTATTCAAATCTGTCTCTAGAATAATAATAATAATGACCTCCGACAATGGTTCGACTATTAAATGAAAAGAAAAAAAAAACATTTACTCCGAATAAAACAAAAATTCCGTTTCGCAACGACCTTTTCAAACTTTCCAAATACGGCGGTCGCTTTTCAAATTATTTTTACTTTTCGTTTTACATTTCTCTATGAAAAACTTTGACTAAGTTAATACGTAGGAAATATAGTATATTTTTAGTCAACTTTCCTTTCAATATAACTTTTTCTCAGTCTAATTTTAATGGAAGCATAAAATACATATGCTTGTTTTCATAATTTACTACTAAATGTTAAAAATATAAAAACTTCTACTAATATATGTTATATAAAACAACCGGAATTGGGCTGGCTTCGTTAAGCCGTTCTGTGGTGACATTTGTGATAACGAAAATGTATGAACAATGTAACTTATAATTGTAAAAAACAATAGAAATCTGGAGTTATATTTTCATCGCATATTAAAACAGCTTAGTGTAATTTTTCCACATTGTTAATTTAACTACGTCTAACTTAAAAACACTACACAGTTTAATTTTCACGTATTTATAAATGTTTTTTTTTATGTAACAGATATTTATTATATTTTTTTCGATATTGTTTTTTTTTTTTTTTTTTCATAAACTAGCTGTTCCCGAGCGGCTTCGTCCGCATGAAATTTCATTAATTCGTGTTACACAGAAAGACTTTACTTTATTGTTTGTTACGAAATACTTTTCATCTCAAATGTCAAAATTCAAGTGCTCAAATGACAAAGTCCTTCGCCATTGGCTGAGAATTACTATTAATCATTCAACATCCAGCGTCCCTTTCTCGCATATTTTTTTTTTCAATTTACTCACTCCCTAAGTTTAATGGTATGAAAATATATAACCTAAAGCGTGTCGTAAGTATAGGGCTTTTTATAAGTAAAATAATTATCCAAAAATATGCCGTGATTGCTAAGATTCTGCGTCACAAAGAAGTGTCATCATCTCTTTGACCTTGTCCCACCTACGTAGGGTCGGTGCACCAGGTTTCCGTCCTCCAAATGAATCTGTCTGCCGTCATCTCCATTGTCACCCCCTTCTTGATCATGTCGCGTTTCACGCAATCCATCCATCTCTTCCTAGGCCTACCTCTACCGGTGTAAAAGAAGTTTCACAACGAAGTGTGTCTACGCTTTATTATATTAAATAAAAATAATAAAATTCAGTATCGGCAATAGATAACGCTATATTTTTTTCTAATAATTAAAAAATAACCATTTATAATGATTTTCGTTTCGAAGTCACATTAAAAAACATTATACATCTTCCACTCAACATTCGCTGTATTTGATATGTAGATCCTGTATTAACAAGAGCTTTTAAATGTAAAGCGCTTGTAAGCAGCTTTTATAACGCTGAAAAAAAAAGGTTTTGTCTATATCTGAATAATACTAACAGAGAGAAAAAAAGCGACGAAAAATTTCTCATTTTCACCAGTAATGCGCATACGGTCGAGCCAGTTTTTTAATTTATCTTTGTACTCCGCTCTTTGTGTGTTCTCTTTGGTAACGCGTGTAGTGACAATGAATTATATATTTTTTTACGAGGTGTGTATTCGTATGTTTTAAAAATAATAATGAAAAGTTTTTAACACGTTATTATTACCTTGCTGCGTTAGTAAAAGTATTTTGTACTAATATAGCAATGAAAAAAATATTTTATAAATTGCAGTCAGTCCGGCCGAAGCCAATATTTAAATATTGACCTCGTGTCTGTAGTAAACCATATTTAAACTGATATAGAGTGACCTATCAAAATACGGATTAACATTTTATAATTCCATCCTATGAAGACAGCAAAAACAGAACTTTTTGGTAGCTAATTTTGTTGAGATTACTCTATAACTATTACGATTTTAAATATACTGGCGACATAGTGGTTTGTAATTTTTTTTTATTATAAAATGCATTCTATTCTGTTCGAGTGGCAAACGAAATATTACAAGGCTTAACATTCTGGGCCGCATAGTTTTAATTTTAGAAACGAGAGCAAACATCGTACCTAGACAAAGGCGTACCCGGTACGGCCGCTGTAACTTGTGGTATAAGTCATAAGAGCTCCATCATATAATATTCAAAGGTAACGAAGTGAAAAAGCTTTTCACCGGCTATTATATAAATAAACTGACTTTAAAGTTTTTATGTCAGTAACTGGCAAACGTGTAAACACCTCAGTTGATTTTACACTTTACACTTTACACAACACTTTAACATGCGCAACAATAAGACTGTCTATTGAATCTTTATAATCCTACTAGCTGTCGCCCGTGACTCTGTCCGCGCGGAATAAAAAAGTAATAACTAGCCTATGTGTTCTCCAGACTATGTTCACATATGTGCCAAATTTCATCAAGATCTGTTAAGCCGTTCCGGAGATACCGTCAAACAAACATCCATCCATCCATCTAAATATTCGCATTTATAATTATAAGTAAGATTAGTTCAAAGACAAAAGGTTGGACAGGGGAAAGACCATAAGTTTCCATTCTCCATCTGTGTTGTCGTTATTTTACTTTCTTTTATTAAATCGCTTCGTCTTCATCACTTGGACCATACACAAGCCTTATTATTTCGCGTCCCCATTTCCTGATGATGTCAGGTCGCATCCCGCTATTGTGTCACAAGGTTTCAATTCCTACTTTTTTTTTTGTTCTAAAGTAAAAGGCATTGAGTCAACTCAGAAAGGTTTTTTTATAAATTACTATCACGCGATTTCAGTTTTTATAAGGTTCGACGCCTGCATTTTATATTACGCTTCTTTTAATATTCATTGTATTTAAACTACGTAACAATATTCACTGAATTTTCAATACCGAAGCAACTCTGAAAAAAAAAAGTAATGTAATTCTTTTCATCTCTAAAAAACGGACAACAATTTCAAACGATTTAAAAAATACTAGCTTTTTCCCGCGACTCCGTCCGCGCAGAATAAAAAAAAAAAGAAAACGGGGTAAAAATTATCCTATGTCCTATTCCTGGTTCTAAGCTACCTGCTCACCAATTTTCAATCAAATCGATTCAGCCGTTCTTGAGTTATAAATGGTGTAACTAACACAACTTTCTTTTATATATATAGATTATCATCTTTTATATGCCAGCTTTTCTATGACATTGATTTATATTTATTCTATTTAATATTTAGTAGAAACAGAAGAAGAACACTTTACGTGGAACATACAAATGGAGCCAAATCATTAACTATTGGTATCCAAAAAGCGGTAAAAGAAAGCGAGGAAAACAACTCAAAAGATGGAAAGACGAGATAAGAGTAGTAGCAAGACCGACCTGGTCTGATTTGGAAGAGGTCTTTGTCCACACGGGACAAACAGATACAAATATAAATTCAAATTTTAAATTAACGAATGTAATCTATTATACAGTATCTGAATAAAGGCTAATTATTTTATTATTATTATTATAGAAAGTAAAAAATATGAAAAATAACATATCTGTCATGAACACACCCAAAAAAAAACTAATCGTACAAAAACTAGATACGAAATAGCTTTATAAAAGATTGATTTTAATTAAGGCTATACCAACACTGAACACAGCTTGCCTACTTAAATATGATAATCGGAAATTTCTCGTCAGGCGCGCGCTCGAATTACCGTTGCCTGGTGAATTAACTATGGGTTGGTGAATGATACACGGCCACGTAATGAGGTTCTCAATCTCACTGTTGATAACACTACCAAATGACGTAGTATTATAGTCATCTACAGGACCAGAGATAATTTTAAACTTTTTTTTAATAACAAAAGGCTGCAAACAAGCAAACTGCCACCTGGATTCGCTGAAATAGCTAGGCGACCGTTGTGTTGCCTACCTTTAAAACATTTAAATACTAGCTTTTACCCGCGACTCCGTCCGCGCGGAATAAAAAAAAATAGAAAACGGGGTAAAACTTATCCTATGTCCTTTTCCTGGTTCTAAGCTACCTGCCCACCAATTTTCAGTCAAATCGATTCAGCCGTTCTTGAGTTATAAATGGTGTAACTAACACGACTTTCTTTTATATATATAGATTAGTAGATTTCAAATGATCTTGTATCATCAACTGGCACAGTATGTATTACTCTTTTATACATCTCTATCAGAAGTTTATTTGAATTAATTCCCTTCTTAAGCATAATCTCTTTCACACCATCTATACCTTCTTCGGCCTTTCTCAACCTTTGTAGGAATCCACATACAATGTCAGTATTTTCTTTTATGTGATCATCATGTATCCGCATAATGTTCAAACCACGTTAACCTCTAAATTAACATCTTACATCTGAATTATCAAGCAACCGTCCATTTTATTACTCTTGTATAACTAATGTGAAAGTTTAGACTTTAGATGGATAGATGAATAAATGTAACCAAGTAACTTCAGAATTGCGGAACGGATCTGGATGAAATTTGGAAAGCAAATACAAAATTGAATGCTTTTGTTACTTAAATTACTATTATCATAAATGGGAATGTTTGGATGGATGGATGGATGGATGTTTGTTTGAAGGTATCTCCGGAACGGCTCAACGGATCTTGATGAAATTTGGCACAGATGTAGAACAGAGTCTTGAAGAATACATATGCTACTTATTAGGTTTATCTTTAATTCCGCGCGCCCGGAGTCACAGGCGACATCTATTAACTGATCGTCATGTTGATCATTCCATCAAACAATCTAAATATGAACAACACAAGCAAAGTTGTACACTATCAAATAATTTGTCAAATCTTCTTGACGGATAACATAAATTATTTCAACCATAAAATGCTACACAATCCCTAACATAATATGCTATATATTTATTTATTTTTAAAACGTTTACAAAATTAAATGTGCACTTGTACGAAGGCATTGGCTGCCAGTGTTCTAAATTTAAAAAAATAACCCTGGGTTTCTAAGACAAAAATTTCTGTATAAAATACATCGTCATCCCTGTCATTATCTTTGACAACACATTAATAGCAATATGTTTTAAACGGAGATTTAGGACTTAGAAACCCACGGTAAGTAATTTTACGTTAGATTCAAGTTATCATTGATGACTTTTCTTTGTTATGTAACTTGTTCCTTTCAATATATTACAAACTAGCTTTTACCTGCGACTCCGTCCGCGCGGAATAAAAAATAGAAAACGGGGTAAAAATCCTATGTCCGTTTCCTGGTTCTAAGCTACATGCCCACCAATTTTCAGTCAAATCGATTCAGCCGTTCTTGAGTTATAAATAGTGTAACTAACACGACTTTCTTTTATATATATAGATTAGTAGAAAAAATCTTATATGAAATAATCTCGAGTTAACGTTTAAAACTTGCGCGTTGTAATATCTTTTAAGGATGTCACGTTTCATTCGCGGAACAACTTTTCAACTTGTGATTCTCGGTCGGACACTCAGAAAGTGATAAAACTTCACAATCACCGTCACTACGAGTCTTTCTGTCGTTTTGCATAATTTCATATATTATTTAAGTGGAAAGTTCGAGGACAATTTGCATAATCCCTGTCTTCTACAGCTGGAATATTAATTCTTTTTTTTATGTAAGTTTCGATGTCTGACATGTCTCGTACAGGAGAAGTTCAAAATTGTTTTTCATGATTAGGTTCGTCCGTTACCAGATAACGATGTTTAAAGTTTAATTAATGTCATTGAATATAATTATACAGAAGTGTAATTTTATTTATTTAACTCAGTTTAATAGTTCGTTATGTTAACTAAGTTGCACTTATGTTTTCAATTTTTTTTTACTAAAAACTTTAAGTGTCCGCCGTTTGCGTACTTTTCCCTACTAAGTAAATGTCTGTTTGTTATTGTATACTAAATCAGTCTACCAATATTAAAGTGTGAGATATCAATTCGTATTCTTCAGGTAATCATTCAATCAGATCATTCATCAAACAATCTAAATATGAACAACACAATCAAAGTTGTACACTATCAAATAATTTGTCAAGCGTATAAAATTTTACAAAACATGTTAATTGCTTAAAGTACGGTGGGAGTTTGCTATTGGGCTGATTGACCTTCCACCAATCGGTCCAATTTGTGTTTTTCATGGGGGAGTACCCAAAACAGTAAATTTAAAACTTATTGCTGTATTGTAATAATGACTAGTTTAATTTTTTCTAGTATCTTTTGAAATAGATATCAATTCGTATAAATTTATAAAAGTATTTAACTTACTTAACTTAAGTAATACGTGTACAGTGAGTGCTTAATCCAGTATTTCCGGTAGCTAAGCTAGAAGCTTGTTAAGTACATCAATAATTCAAGGCTCTAATCGATACTACAGCAACAAGACCGCAAGGCTTTAGGTATCCAGCTCACCTAAATTGTTCCAACAATTAATAGTAAAGCCTTAATGACTGCTTCTATTCTTGTAAGGAAATAACTAAGGTTTATTATTTAACGATGAAAAGAATAGCAGCAAATGTATTATTTATTATTTATACTGAAATCTGATCAGTTAACCATCACTGATTCCGAAACCAATGAATAAGTTCTGAATTCAAGACACAATATCCGCCTAAAATAACTTATTTCGACGCCCAAAAACATTGTCTTCAAATGTAGAAAGAAACTTTAATATTGGACATTTGAAGTATTCAAGTAAAAATCCCTCCTGATCTCAACAGACTCACGAATGGTGGATAAGATAAAAGTGACGAAGTTAGTTGAAACAAACATCAAATAGATTTCACAAAGTTTACGTCAAGTCAAATACGACCCTGGATTTAGATTCCCTTAGGCTCTACTTTGAAAATTCAACTAAATTAGTATTAAAAAATAAGTTAAATAATAATACATTTCTATTAATCTCAAAGACTGTTTAGTTGCAGAGTGATATTTTTAGTGGAGGTTAAATATAAGAAGTCTATACGAAATAATAACTTGAACAATAAACTGTTCTGACGTCAGCATTAAGACATATTCCGTTTTATATTTTGACTAAATTGAATTGATAACTAATTTAAGTTAAATTTGGGAAATGTTGGAAATTTATTATATTGAAATTAATACCATACTAAGAAGCCTTAGAGACAAGCCTGACTGCCCGATAGTGCGTCACTGGTTGCGTGCACACGTCCACATGACCGGCGACAGACTGTCTTGATTCTTAGTTCTCTTGTTAGTATTTATGTGTGTGTAATATTTTTCCAAAATTAATGTAATATTTTTTTCCAACATGTGTATCTACATAATGTTACATGAAATAAATAAATAAATAATACGTTTACAACTTATCTCTCGTGTGTGCGAAAATATATTTTTAACCCTCATGAAAAATACAGAGATAAGAGATATTTCAAGGTTAAAATAGACGGTAATCTGACTATCAATAAAAATAAAAGCTTTCTCAAAAAAAAAAAAAAAGAAAAAAAATTACTCACATACATAGGATAAGGAACATCAAAGTTACGCAATAATAAAAAAAATATTTCATTGTGCCGTATGAAAGGAAATGAATAACATAAAAAAGCAATAAAGTTTCCATATTTCACAATGGCTGATCATTTCCCGACCTCACGTAACTCCAATAAAGGTTACAATGAAATCGGAACATTTTCACGTATTGTCATATTTTATATCATACTAGCTGTCGCCCGCGACTCCGTCCGCGCGCAGTTAATAAGCTTATATGACACGTTCGTAGATTTACCATAGCAGCGCCATCTATTGATTACTTACTCAACCCAGTCGAAAGGTATCGACATCTGTAAGAAGTCAAATAATAACAGACAAATAATTAGCAATAAATTAAAATTTTGACTATAATTTGAGATTTAAACTATCCTATCTCTCAAGTTGGATCGAACTGCACATGGTGTGCGAATTTTATTATAATCGGTTAAGTGGTTTAGGAGTCCATTGAGGACAAACATTGTGACACGAGATTTATATATATTAAGATGTATACTGAATATAAGATTTATATGCAATAGTAAAAATATCTTGTTAGTAGTCAAACATTTAATGATATAAAGATTTGGTGTTGAATGCAGAATTAAACATTCTGCCAAATAGGTGGCATACTGGCACCAAGACCTTTGCCTTTTTGTTTTAGTAAAAGATAAACGAAAAAAATTATTAAAAAAATGGGACTCATCTGCAAGCTCCAGCTTTCGATTAAAATATTTTTTATCAAAATCGGAGCACCAGTGGCGGAGCTTCGCGGTAACATATATAAAAAAATTACAATCGAATTTATAACCTCCTTTCTTTTGAAGTCTGCTAAAAATAGAAGAGAGTAGTCGCAGAAAAGTTAACAATGTGTTGTAATAGATATTAGAGTTATATGAAATGTAAATATGTACATAGTTTTAGTATAACTAATTTAACAACGGAATAAAGCATTTTTGGTTGCCGTGCTGGTGTTTTCAACTTATACATGATCCTTCGAGCCGGATACTACTATTATTCACTGAAAATTTACTAAAATCATAAATCAATACATTTGAAACATTTAAAAGACTAATGACATGGCAAATGTTTTATCTAAAATTATGACTTTTTTTGTGAAACAAATTATTAATGTTACAAATTACAGTGTAAACTCTTTATAACGTTATCCTTTATAACAATTAAAACACTCTTTATAGCGATACGCCATTCTCTATTACGAAGAAATGTGTTCAAGAGATTTACCATTATTTTATGTTACAAATTATTTTCAATGTTACTAATTGATGCTTAATGTTACAATTGTGATTCGCAGCGGGTCGGATGTGATCTACGTGTGGGTTCAACAAGGCGTGTGGACGAGTGCGGGGTTTGCGGTGGGGACGGCTCCTCCTGCTCTAGACCACGGTACCACTGGTTGGCGACCCCTGGATCACTGTGTTCGGCTACTTGTGGAGGAGGTATGTGGCTATATTGCACATAAATACGATTTGTGCAGGATAATGCTTATTTTTATTATTGGATTTTTATTATAAGAGTACATAAAAAAGACTTTATTTAAATAACTTTATTAGATGGAAAAACGAAAACAGCCTAGTATAGTTACAGAACACAACAATGTTACCATATTGGATACCATAGACTGTAGAATAAGTTAAATTTTTATTATTCATATCTAATAGTAATATATCTATATATATAAAAGAAAGTCGTGTTAGTTACACTATTTATAACTCAAGAACGGCTGAATCGATTTGACTGAAAATTGGTGGGCAGGTAGCTTAGAACCAGGAAAAGGACATAGGATAATTTTTACCCCGTTTTCTATTTTATATTTCACGCGGACGGAGTCGCGGGCAAAAGCTAGTCTATAATATAAATGGCAAGGATCCTTGTATTCCAAGTTGTTGGATGTTAAGAAATCTTAAGATATATATTATTTGTTCAATTCATATAAAACGGGCGATTTTAATTGTCAAAACTAGAGTTTAACGTAATAAAGTAAACCTTTGTAGTAAATGAACAAATATCTTCTAATAATTAACATAAAAAAGTAAATTAGTAGCCAAATATTTGAAATAAACTAAAACTAAGATAGTTTTATCCTTCCTTAATCGTATTCTATATTTTTTTCTTATATTAATCCTATCAGAATTCACTTACCTCACTATAAAACCGGAAGCTTTCAGTTAAGTCAGTGGTTGAACTTTGACCGAGGGTTAATTTCTCAAAGAAGATTGAAAGCCGCACTATCGCAGCCAGTTTCTTATTTAAAATACTTAGAAATAGCGTTAATTTAATGTACAATAGAGGCAATATAGAGCATTTTTTACATACTATTACTATAGGTGTGATCAAAAGAAAAAAATTAAAGTCAAATTAAAATGTATGGTTTATTGATGAATAACTATATATTTATATACGTAAATTGCTATTCACCATTTTTTATCAAAAACACGTTTTTGGTTTAATTTGAATTTTCGTAGCACTTACCTGAACTGTATTTCTGAGGATTCGTAGCAATTCGTAGCATAAACTACATAACGTAGAAGTTTCCCTTAGAAGTGATTTTTTAAGATATAGCCTTGAATGTTCAACAATGAAAAACATAACCATTACATAATCCTTTAGTTATGATTTCAACACTAAAATTACACTTAGCGTCACCCTGACTGCATTAAAGCTATATCAGATACTATTCGAAATTATATAGTTGCAACAGTTTGATTTTCTTTAATTCAAATTAATTAAAGAGAACAACCGGAAGCGGTTTGTGGTCGTGTGGTCCTTTCCAATTTGTCAAGCCTGAAGCAAGTTTTACAGGAGGGTAGAGCATTGAGTAATTATAGTAAAATAGTTCAATACTTCTATTATGTGTATATTTGATTTATTGAACACAACGCCAAAACAGAACAGTACTTACTCAGAGATCTCTTAAATCTACTGGACAGGCTACAAGGCGTTTTATTTTGTTCTTGTTTGATTTTCACCATTCTGGCGTTGACGGTAGCGATAAATAGCGGTATTGAGGACTCGAACTAATAGAAACAGAAGCAAATCAATAGCATCAAAAGGCTTTTATAATTCAGAACATAGGAAAATTTGTCATTTTCAAGAAGCAACCTGTCCAGCGATATCTTTAGAGGTTAAAGAGAGTACTGTTTTGACAGCGTGAGTTCTAACAATATCGGTACCGTTCTATTGTTCTGCCCTTGTGTGAAACTAGCATAACGAAACCATAGAGTTAGTTAAAGACAAATGACAGGGTCTGTCTAGTAATTAACAAATTCTCTTGTATAGGAAAATGTAATAGTGGTTAACTTATTTCCACTGGCGAGACGCTGGCATAAAATATATTTTTATCCTCTTCATTTTTCATTCATTATTCATTCAAAACAAACGAGACAATAATATTTTTGTACAGATGTTTCAACAGATAGAACTTACAGTGGTATTATTTCATACTTATATTTTATCAAGGTTCTATTTAGGCTTTATTTTGGTCTCCATCATACTAATATTATAAATGCGAATGTATAGATGGATGGATGTTTGTTTGAATTTATCTCCAGAACAGCTCAACGGATCTCAATGAAATTTGACGTAGATGTAGAGCATAATCTTGAAGAACACATTAGGCTACAAATATTTTTTTAATTCACGCAGACGGAGTCGCAGGCGACAGCTAGTTTCTAATAAATCTGTTATGTACAAAAAATCTTCGTCATATTTTTGGTTTCAGCTATTCTTGTGGGCTTCTGAGTTATACATATGTTTCATTAATCTTGAAGCCATACATATTCTTTACTCGTATTAGATTTCTGATATAACTTATTTCTTAAACGTTCAAGTTAATTACTATTTATTATAAGGATAATCCATAAGAAAGCCATTCCACCATCTATATTTTGCAATCATACTATTCATACTAATATTAAGAATGCGATAGTTTTGATGGAAAAATTGATGTTTATTACAATATCTCCAAAGCGGTTGAATGGATCTTGATGAAATTTGGCACAAATGTAGAACATAGCCTATCAGAACACATAAACGACTTACTAGTTTTTTTTTTTTTTTTAATTATGCAAGTCGCAGGTAAAAGTTAAATAATTAGTATTAATTTTATTTTTCTGATAAAAGTAAGTACAACTAATAACACTAAAATAAAATCGAATAAATTTATTTCTTAAAATAACTTTGTTAATAAACTACACGACAAAAATAATATAACATAATAAACGTAATTATATAGTTATTTGGGAGAATAAGAAACAAAACATTAATCACTTTAAAAAATCTCCTCAAAACATCATTAAGCGTAAACCGTTGTATTTCAGTAGACCGTTTGACGTGGACCAATTTATCACTGGCCAAAAGCTAATAAACAATTAAACCGTCCAGTTTAGGGAGAGGTCTTTGCCTAACTAACTGGATGTTTCCCACAACATCCTGACATCTGACGGGTTATTTGTAGTCGGTCTCAAACTGAATATGAAATGAAATGCTTACGGATTGTATAACACAAGACGTAAGCAAGAAATGTTAATAATTCTACTTGGGAATAACGTATTTTGTATTGGTATTTATCTCTTTATATAAGACCCCACCGAGGGACTCAAAGCCTACCCAAGTCTTGGGGACTAGGCCACAGTCAGCCACGCTGGCCTACCTTTGAATTTCTTTGGTATATGCAATTTGCATCACGATGTTTTCCTTCATCGTAAAAACATCGAATTATTTTTCTAATATCCCAATGTTTTGTGCTAACCGTTACTATGAAGTATAAAGTTAATTTGTAATACCCATTCAGTTATCTTTATTAGCCTTCAGTCAAAAAGTCAGTCAAGTCAATAATTTATAAACGAGAGAAATTGTTTCTCGTGTCTTATTAAAAAAAAGACAAAAGCTATTTGCTTTCACGCCTCGACAGCTTCATTTTTCATGAAAACGCCAAGTGAATGGAGTTTACGATATTTAAATATTTATTTATTCAAAAATTTCCTTTAGTAAACGAGCTGTGGTAATCACTCAACACCTCTGATAATAAATTACAATATTATACAAAACTGAATTAATCCGTCCTATTACTTAGACTTTTTTTTCATAAAATATTGTATTTTCTAAAGATTTTTTTTTATAATAATAATAATTTATTGGATTATCACACAATTTTACACAAAGTTACACTTTATAAGTATAATAAAAAGTTACAATAATATTTTTGCACACATTTGTTGTAACCATTCCAAATAAGCTCGAAGCTTGTGCTAGGACATGGTTTACTACAAAAGTCCAATGACCGGATTCGAACTAACCACCAAAAGATCGGCGGTCAGAATTCTTGACCATTGGGCTATTCGCACAAAAAATGTATGTTAAGTTTAAAATTAATTTATCAAGATAAAATAGATGTAACGTAAATTATTATATACTAGCTTTTCCCCGCGACTCCGTCCGCGCGGAATAAAAAATAGAAAACGGTGTAAAAATTATCCTATGTCCGTTTCCTGGTTCTAAGCTACCTGCCCACCAATTTTCAGTCAAATCGATTCAGCCGTTCTTGAGTTATAAATAGTGTAACTAACACGACTTTCTTTTATATATATAAGACTAGCTGTTACCCGCGACTCCGTCCGCGCGGAATAAAAATAGAAAACGTGGTAAAAATTATCCTATGTCCTTTTCCTGGTTCTAAACTACCTGCCCACCAATTTTCAGTCAAATCGATTCAGCCATTCTTGAGTTATAAATAGTGTAACTAACACGACTTTCTTTTATATATAGATGACTAGCTTTTACCCGCGACTCCGTCCGCGCGGAATAAAAAAAAATAGAAAACGGGGTATTAATTATCCTATGTCCGTTTCCTGGTTCTAAGCTACCTGCTCACCAATTTACAGTCAAATCGATTCAGCCGTTCTTGAGTTATAAATAGTGTAACTAACACGACTTTCTTTTATATATATAGATTTATATAAACGAAGCAAGGTAAATAAACTCCCTTAGTCAATTTCCTTACGCATTAGATTTTTCGAATAAAAAATAGTTCCACGTAAGTTTTTGCCTATTATACTGCATCTATCAGTATTTTAGTATAATACTAGCTGTCGCCCACGACTCATTTAAAAAAAAACTTAATAGGGGTATGAAAAATAGATAGTAGCCGATTCTCAGACCTACTGAATACGAATATAAAATTTCATAATAATCGGTAAAGCCGTTTCGGAGGAGTACGGTAACTAACATTGTAACATGGAAATTTTATATATTAGTCTAGCTGTCGCCCGCGACTCCGACCGCGCGCAGTCAAAAAAAACTAAATGGGGGGGGTTATGAAAAATAGATGTTGGCCGATTCTCAGACCTACTGAATATGCTCACAAAATTTCATGAGAATCGGTCAAGCCGTTTCGGAGGAGTACGGGAACGAAAACTGTGACACGAGAATTTTATATATTAGATTAAGGCGAATCAAGATGACGTTTTCAGATTTTTTGTGCGTGATTTTCAAGTTAAAAATAATTAGTCACTGGCATATTTACAATTATAAAAGATATAAAAGATATAAAAGGTTAACAATTCGTTGACACATAATTCATTATTCAGATATTTAAGCTTAACCGAGTATAACATGCACGGCTTTGCCAAAGAAAGCAGGTATAGTTAATAACTTTGAAGCATTTGGAATCTTATGCTGTTAGTTGTACGGTTTAAAATGCTTTGTTTGTATTGTAAATAGAAATTCTGTATTAGACGTAGGTAATCTTGCGAATGGACGGGTTATGTGAAGCAATTGTGGCCACAATTCAAGGCTGGTTATGTACGGTCGCCGCAACTTTCCTGAGGCCCAGTAAATATAAAATAGAGGACTAATGTCGTTATATAACATGTTATAAATTAGTAGTTTTATTGCTCATTTATGTTAAACATTATATCTTTAAAAAAAAACAGTAAAGATTAGAGTGAATAAGCAGTTACTAAATACGCTTACAATCTTTCCACTATCACTAAGTACTTAAGGGCCTTCATACCGATTTTTTGACACTGTCCTAACATCGGCACTTAACATCAGATATGATAGAGGGAAATGTTAAAAAGTTTAAGCCTTGTATTAAATCAATTTAGAAGACAAAAATTTGTTTTTTTTACGATCAAACAAAAAATGACAACAAGGCAGGGTGATTATAAAAGTGAAACGACAGAAGAAGTACAACCAAGGTAACAATGTTATTTATCCCTATAGGTACCTGTCTCAAATAAACTATAAACTAACGAAGCCTTTGTAAGATTATCCAGTATCGGCTCACTGAAGATCAGACATTGATCGTTAATTAGATGTCAAATTATAAGTGACGGATTAGGGTACGAACCCTTATCAATATTAGGGGTATGTTAAAAGTTTTGCTAAATTATTGAAACATTAAAGAGCGTAAATAACAAGTATTTTTGAAATGTTACAGTCAACTTTTATTACTGTGAAATATTCTTGTCTCCGCTTTTTAGAAAACGATAGGGAGTACAATATGTGTTTAATACTGGTAGATGCCACCAACATCTGTTGCACAAATTGGCCGGATCACCCGGTGAAATACCACGACTACACATAAGATAGGCGTTAAGTGGAAGCAATTCCTCGTTTAGTCTGAAGGTATGTGCGTGCCGGAGGCCTAATTTAGACCGCCCACCCCTCATTCCTTTGTTAAAACGCGCTGCTGCGATAATCCGTATGCTGCCAGAGTTAATCAATTAGCGGTCTAAGACATATCGACTCTGGCTAAAGTTATCAACAAGTGTTATGTCCTCAGGCTACAAGATGTCGCTGGCAGTCTGTCGGGACCGTCTGACGGGCACAGACGCGCCTGAGCAACTCTGCGACGGCTCCAGCAAGCCGAGCTCAGCTGTCGTCAGATGCAACATGCACCCATGTCCTTATAAGTGAGTAGTTCTTACATAAATTCAACACTACGACTTCTAAACATATTAATTCTATAGTCCTAATTATATAGTTCCATGATTAAGTAGTGTGGGTACAACAACTTTCAGTCCGTCGGCTATGTCACTTCTTAGCTCACGCAAATATAACGTGCCATTATTTACCCACAGAAAGGGACATACTGTGTCAATCCCATAGGTACAATAGGATAACTAAGCATTAGAAGGTCACATATAAAAATTTACAGATTAATAGAATGCATTAAATATGTTCTTCACTAGATGGTACGTGGGCGAATGGTCTCCGTGCACTGTGAGCTGCGGCGGTGGGTTACGCACACGGCGGGTCCTCTGCGCCAGGTCTGCTAATGTCACTAGAGCTGATACTTATCAACCAGGTATTTTCTATGTATACTTGATAAAATAAGACCCGTTTCCACTACGTGACTAGTGTGACTAAACTAGCTTTTTATAAGCAGTCACTTAAGAAGTAATGATGGATAAATTGATAATCACTTAGTCGGAAAAACGTTTTGATCATAAATTGTTATTTATTTCAAAGCAATTATAATGTGGACGATGACAATATTATTTTGTTAAGTTTTTTACCAGTGGAAAATCACCTTTAAAATATAAATTTGCAAATACTAACTACTTACTTCCGTTTTTTTATTTTGAATTGCACTAAAACGTTATATACATAACATTTCAGTTGAAAATATGAAGCGATATTCACTTCAGTTAAAACATTTCAACAATGTAACGTTCTATGGCAAAATTCCTCGTAAGCATTTTATGTTAGCACTCACTTGGGGTTATTGATATTGTCAGTAGAGTTCAGTTCATAAGGATTGAGTCAGTATGAGCCGTAAAACTGCGTACGAAGTGCCTTTCAAAATTATATGGGCCACTTCGAATTACTCTTATTATTATTAACACTTTATCAATAAGAATCAACTTTAATAAACCAAATTGTCGTCGCTAGCCCTTTTGAATCAGATTTACTTCAATTTTTTGAACTGTTCTGTAAAATATATAATTTCTTTACTCTTTTAACAACAACGATGTTAAAGTAATTAGGTAACAATTCACGTGCCTTCGAAAATTAAATGGCAAAGAAAAATGTTTACCTCAAAAAAGAAATCACAGTTACATAGTTTCTAAATTGCAATTATTAAATTTCAGGCGCTTCAAATTCTTAACTTTTTGTTGTAATATTATATCTATTTCTATAGGATCTACGGAACCAGGCTGCGTATCTCCAGCTCCAAGATCCTCGCAGGCTTGCAATGAACACGAATGCCCCATATGGATTGCTGGTGCTTGGTCAGGAGTAAGTTTTACGTTATGGATTGTAAAATTCTAATGTCGATTTTAAATCAACAAATAGTAATTTCTTATTCCTTTATATTTAATGTATGAAAAATCTGCAATCAGTTTATCATTATGTAATACTTGCTTTCAGCAATATTTTACGACTTTATGGGGCCATTTTATAATATTTTTCAGTATTGTTAGTCTTAGAAAAAAACATTAGCGTGTGTACCCTTTTGTACTAGGGTACCATAAAATATGTATCAGATATTGAATAATGGTACCGCCATTTTCTTCATAGAATATTCACATAAAACTTTATAACCTAACTAAAAGTATTGAACTGACAACATTGTCTACTTTTGTGCTCACGAGAGCTTCAGTTACGAATAGTTTTTTATATACTATGTAGTACATTTTAAGCTTTTAAAAGCTAAAAGACTTAAGGAAAGGAGTTTAAAAAGGACATCATATATTCGCTTTGGGACCGATGCGGTTCGTGAGCTTCTCGCGTAGGTCTTTAGCCGCCTCTGTTGTTGTGGTGATGACAACGTCTCCCTGTTGGCTGAAGTTATTGACCACCCAGGTTGTCTTGCCGCACCCAGGGACACCATTGACCCACCTTATTGTCTGCCTCAAGATGGTTTCCGCCATCTCACGAACTTTGTGCTATAAAACGACCTTTGTGCTTTTAGCTACGACAACAATGGTGTCGTCGGGGGGAGATTTATAGGTTGTCTTCCCTTTTCTTTCCGTCTCTGCTTCGTCCAGCTCGACGAAGCCCGCTGACCTACTATATGCCGCCAAATGTGTCTTCATTGTGCCGTGGATTGTCTCGGACGTGATGTTGTTGTATATGGCAGCTTCTGACTCCTCGAGCTTGGTCTTTAAGATTGTCTCGTTGTTGCCTGCAAATGCGACATCATATATTGTACTGTTTCAAATTCTTTAGTGTATTGTTACGTTTTAACTGTGAAATTTCACCGTAGACGTTTGCATAATAACGTATCGCAGTCTATTTTTCAAAACGAATGAGAGAGACTACTGTTTTTGCTCAAGTTTCGCGCAACAGAGTTTTGTGGTTAGAAGGAACAATTGTAGTTCTGTAATTACCCAATTGTATTTACCTAAAGTATTATTAATTTCTAGAAAATATTTATACCTCAAAGTTTCAAATTAATAACAAATGTTGAAGTTATAAAATCAATTAGCAATTTAAATTAATTTGGAATCGAAAATTCATTAACGTCTTTTCATATTAAATTTGTTCAAAGAATCAAAATTGTAATTAAGTATTCACGAAACCAATACGACTTTGTTAGTTTTAGACAGGACGCTGTAAATCAGTGATTTGTGAACCGCTGCGCTGAAATATTACCTTTCTACTGAAACTAATATTTGTGACGACATAGTGTTTCCACTACGGAATACTTGTATATCAATAAATTAAAAAAAAACAATGAACCAAACTGACTATAGCCATATGACGAAAGTAGCTGTCGCCCGCAACTTCGTCCGCGTGGAGTTAAAAAAATTATAAAAATAAACTTAAAAAGTAGCCTATGTGTTCTTCCAGACTATGTTCTACATCTGTACCAAATTTCATCAAGATCCGTTCGGCCGTTCCGGAGATACCTTCAAACAAACATCCATCCGTCTAAACATTCGCATTTATAATATTAGTGAGATATAGTAAGATGTATGAAAAAATACGAATAAAATACACACGATATTCATCAAAATCAGTTCAACCGTTTAAGCTACTAGTTGTAAATTTAATAACAATCATTTAAAACGACTAAATTTAGCCCTGTGACAGCACCTGAGGTTATTCGAAGACATTCAATGCTATTAAATTATTCAAACTATCGTGACACATTATCATTAACATATATAGGAACTAAAACACTCACGTATAAATATCAGGTGTCGGCACCGACTAGTTTCGAGCACATCGGGGGCCCCTTGGTGAGTGGGACTGGTATTATTTCTCGGACGCGGCCCGTCGCTCACTCGTATATATATTATACAAGCTGTCGCCCGCGACACCGGCCGCACGCAGTTAAAAAAAAAATGAAAAATAGATGTTGGCCGATTCTCAGACCTACTGAATGTGCTCACAAAATTTCATGAGAATCGGTCAAGCCGTTTCGGAGGAGTACGGTGACGAAAACTGTGTCACGAGAATTTTATATATTAGATATACGTTAGTGTTTTAGCCGTTCTTATATAAGTTAATGACATAAAATGCATTGAAAATAGCACATAAACGTGTACAAAGACACAACTCTCTTGTCAGTTGACTATTACAGAAATAACGGATCGAAGTTGTAGTTTCGGTGGTAAGACTATTTCAGTACGAAAATCTAAAACTGTTTTAAATTCGTTTTTAAATACATACATTTTCATTCAATTATCTATATTAAAAGTTCAATGTTTATTCTGTTTTATTCATGGAATGTGTTCTATAAAACTACTATTGAACTAAAAGCATTGAAGTTGTTTCTAGTAAAAGGTACACAACTATTGAAATACGAAATGCATAGTAAACATTTCTCTTAAAGTATTTTAAAATGTTAACTTTTATTTTTAGTCATTTTAAATTTACAAATAATTTAAGGAGTAACCATGGAATGATTTAAATGGGGCTGATGTTACATATTTTATGTGACATTATCTAGAGGAGCGTGTCGATTGATTCACTTTATTCGATATAGCTTTTACCCGCGACTCCGTCCGTGCGGAATAAAAAAATGCACACAAGATAAAAAAAAGTTCCTATGTCCGTTTCCTAGTTCTAAGCTACCTCCCCATCAATTTTCAGCTAAATCAGTTCGATCGATCTTGAGTTATAAATAGTGTAACTAACACGACTTTCTTTTATATATATAGATTTTTAAGCAGCGTACTATGAAGCTAAAACTGATAAATGCGATATATTAAATTGGTGATAATAAGGTCAATATATGCTTATTTAAAACCCATATAAACATGGTTTATACATGCCTGTACTTTACTGCAGCAATGAATATTAATAGCTTTAATCCACAAAAATCATGTCTAGGAATCAAATTACCATTTATTATTTCATTGACGTTGCTACTCACTAATAAATCACCCAAGTAGAGTATGGTACAAACAGGTACGTCTCAAAAACCACAATAAATTCAACCTGTGAGGAAAGAATAGCAGAATTTATGTTAACTATTTACGGCTTATCGATTATATGAATTGCCATTGAAAATCATAGAAATCGTTTAATTTTTTGTGACTGAGTAGTCACTGTTTACCTTGAGGAGGCATTTACAGTTTCACCGGGCTTGAGGTGGCCGGGCGCAGATGGCGTTTAGCCTAAATCTCCTTTAAGAGTAACTAGGCTCGAGGGCTTCCTCAGGAGCCTCGGCTCGGGCTGTTACTTCGTTATTATTACCGGATTGGGATACAGATGAATGATACCCATACATGACGAAATTGATAACGACGACATATTCAGAGGCGGAGGATTAGACTGGCCCTCACACCAGCACCGGCTTACCATGTAGCCTAGGACTCCTCGATACAGATGATGTAATAGAATTTTACTTATATCCAATAAACATAGTTGGCAATAGTGCGTTTGAAGAAAAGTACAACGACATCTAGTATTAATGAACAAAACGATAACCTCTCGAAATATGAAACAAATGAATTCTTTTCGTAATAATACCAATAAGAATAGGCACGTATTTTATAATACAGAACCATCTATGATTTACTCGTCTCATAGAATTTTAATCTTATTGCATTTTTGCAGTGCTCAGTTTCGTGTGGCGAAGGTGTCCAAGTGAGGGGAGTCGAGTGCACGCCAGCCGGCGGTGGTTGCAATCCAATGACGAGACCTGACATTTCCCGACCTTGTTCTACTGGTATTAGTTGTCCTGCTTACAGAGAAGCTGATGAAACTGAGGTTTGAACCTTTCCATCATCCGGCCTCGGTTATAATTTTTGTAGCATGGGATAATAAGTGTCTCTTATACTCTAACTGTATTGATTTGAAGGGTGATGAAGATAGATAAAATGGACTGTTAAACTACAATTTGCTAAATTTCTCTAATATCTCTGAAACATTGTCAATATTATAGGATGATATAGAAGACATTTTACCCGGCGTGGTATACCACACACAACCACTTATCCAGCCATATCCACCGCCACAAGCTAAAGCAGAAAGACTAATCGGAGAACCAGAAGTCCCTGTTGAAGCCACGTAAGTACCGAGTATTCCATGAACGTTAGCAGATACTAGTATTTACGCGGGAAACTATTGTAAACCTGAGGAGATTTAGACCCCTTTCCCACTAAATCATTAGCCGTGCGACTCAGACTGCAAGTGCAGCAGATACTTTTAAATTTCCAAACACGAAAAATTACTTAAAGAATCTTTTTATTTTTAATGCATGGGTTGTGTTAACAGTCTTTAGTATTAATACAATTTACATATGATGTATCTATTTACTTTGTTACCGTCGATTTAGACTTTATTAATGCCTTATCCCTTACATTATCTTTGTTAAAACTGTGACATCAATATGTGTTGGTACAAATGTCACTGCAGTCGAAATCCAACGTTATATCTTCCTTGTTTAAAGCTCAGAGTATTTTGTTGTTGTTTTCAGCAATTACAAAATATTCTTTGCGTGTGGCTGGTTGTATGTAAGGTATTGTACCTTCTGCAATTTATAAAGGTTTCACTTTTCAATTCAGAATAAAAACCACACATTTTATAACGATGAATGTTACCTCTCCATCAACACAAATCCAACGCCCGGTCCATTTATAATTAGATCTTTTATATTTATTAATTCGAATAGTGTATTTATAGCAAATACACTATTTGAATACGTATCAGTTAGAAATAGGCACAAATCTATTGACAATACATTTTTCAAATCATAGATTTTAGATACAAAATAGATATTAACACATCTAAATACACTTACTTCTTCTCTTTCTATGCACAGAATATCTAAATTAAAAATAAATCTATCTAATCATTTGCCTGATCATTGCTTTCTATTTTACAGTTAAAGAATTTATATTATTTCTAACTCTAAGCACTGCACATTAAGGTTTGAATTTCCTTGCACCCTATTCTTCACTCTGCACACATTGTGTTTATTTGCTTCGTTACACTTTCTCGATACAAAACTGGACATTTCTGGCACCGACAGAAACATGGCTACTTTGTTTTCAAACCGACTCACGGAGTGCTCTGTAGTTGAAAAAGAATTCTGTCAAAAACTTAACAGATTAAAAATAATACACAGATTAACACTGGTGCATATACTTATACATAAACCAGCCAGAACAGATGAGGTGTAACTTTTAGCTTTAAGATCGGTCCAATTAATCCTCAGCACCCGCATGTGAAATCATGAGTGAATTTTTCCTAGATTATGGTATCATTGAAATCTAGATCAGAGATTTCCAAAGTGATGCTAGATCCCCTGGGATCCACGGAAGACTCAGCTGGTATATAAGATGCAGGAATTCAAATTGGGGATTCACTAATTGAAGAATCTGCAAAAGGTTCATTGAAACCAAAAATTACAATGGGTTTACAGGAAAAAGTGTAGGAATATCTGATCTAGATTCTACTATTTGTATCGCAACCATAAACTTTTAAAGGCATTCATAAAATGTTTTTCTTATAGATTTTTATATAGCAACTGCAATCTATTCAATTTCTTATTTTATTTGTAGTTACATCAAAGATGATGACTGGGGTCCATGCAGTACGACATGCGGCGAAGGTTGGAGGAAGAAGGAGGTTCATTGCAAGATTTTTTTAGAATTCAGCAGAACTATTGCAAAACTACCAGACAGCAAATGCATGGGTCCAAAGCCAACGGAAGAAACGGAAAGATGCGTCATGGAACCGTGTTCAATGGCGTATGGGACATCTTTCGGAGATTCTAGTATACCTTCATACGGTACAGGAGACAGGTACGCTACTATTAAATATTGAAAATAATGTCTAAGCATTGTCAAAAGATGCTAAAATAGAGAGCAGCTTAAATAGGTTACTAATTCGTTGCTTTTTTCTGATGTTCTTCCTCTGTTCTGTCCGGGATGATAACATCAGAAGAATTATCACTTTTACCGCAACACGTATTTCCATTCTATCAAATGAATTCAAGTAAAATATTAATTTACAAATTTATTAATTTAGCATTCTTAACATTTTTTTTAATTAAATAGTTTCATTTGATCACACAATCTATCTAAAGTACCATTTTGCACAGATTCCTTAACAACATCATGAACTCTCATTTTTAATAATATATCTTCATTGCCTTCATTAGAGATGCATTGATCAAGGTCTAATTTTGATTCGCTTATTACTTCTTTATCTTCAAACGTCGTTGTTACTATCCTTAACTCTATCAGAGTAATTAGCAATCCATAAGGTAACATTTCTTGTACATCCTCTTCAAATGAATCTTTAGTATAAACTGAATTCGAATCTATATCGTATAGTTTCAAGAATGACGAAAAGCTCTCGTAATAAACAGATAAAATATCTTTCATAAATTGAGATCTGAATGTAGAGTCAGTTGATAAAAAAAGAAAATAAACAACATCTGTAGCTGGGTTAGAATATCGCATTGCTTGAAAATCCAAAAAACATAAATCCGTTGTGATGTTATCCTGAAAAATAAAAACTATTACCACTCCATCCTAATAGCTGTAGAATTCCACATCCGTGAAGCTTGCATTAGTACATAGTATGTAGTCATTTTTGTCAAAAAGAATGAAAGAAACAATATGTATACAAGTGCCACGGCAGTGGAATTCTGCGGTAAATTATCAAAGCTAGTGATTAAATTTAACTACATATCATACCTTTTGCTTAAATAAGAAATTATTTATCCAACAATCTCCATGACAGAGTACATTGAATGTTCGTGGAGAAGTATAATATCTTAAAAGTTCCATTAATGTTGTGTCCACATTTTGTAATTTCGTTCTTGCATCTAAATCATCTAATAGCTTTATAGAGTCTTCGTAGCAATTTTTATAATAGTTTCTAAGTTTACTTTTATCAAGAAATGTTTCTTGATAGAGAACATCTTTAAATTCACTTTTAAGTTTGGTAAAGTTTTCTTTATCGTTCAATTCAAATATAACAGATAGAGCATGAAATTTTGCTAAATTTTTCAATACTAAACAAACTTGTTCATATTTTAAATTCTGTAGTTTATTTACTTTAGAATCATACTCATAACCTTTTGAAACTAAATCTTCTAGAATAAGTACTTCATTGCCTCTCTTCATATCAGATAAAATACAACCAGGTAGCACAATTCTGTCAATTACATCTAATTTGCTTTGTAAAATTTGAAATTTGGATATAACCTCTTCATACGCCTTAACTTCTCTTTTATGTAGTTCTCTAAATAACTCTTGTCTCGTTGTATTCACTAATGTCTTTACAATAACACTAATTTTACGTTCACAATCTTCCGTATCTGTTATTTCAACTCTGAATACGTTTGCTATAAAATTTTCACCTTTTCCACACGCGAATTCAACATGATATGTGAAATCGTTTAAGCTATTTATTCTAGCTACATTTTCTATACAACTGTGAAGTTCTGTACAATTAAATTCATCCGGTTCACTTATATTAACATCTAATGACATATTCGGTTTAGAATAGCGTACTGTATCAAAAACTGATTCAAAGTGACTGCGATATATGACTGATATATTTGATAATTTAAAGATAAGAGTTATCAAAAGTAAACATACTATAAATATGCTAGTGCTTGCAAAAATATATATTGCTGTTAAATTCACAATTTTATATCTAATTAATTCATCATATCTAAACAATGTGTTACTTTACTTTGTTAAGATATATATAGAGGTAATTGGATAATATAAATTTCTAAATAATTGTGTTATAAACTGTACGGATTTATTATGGATTTTATCTATCATGTAATCAGGCCAACTGATTAGGGAGTCAAATTTAGGACTTTTATGCACATAGGTATTCGCTATGCAATAAAGTAAGGTCACCTTGACGTTCTCTTTCAACAATCTTCTGTAGCATCGTCATTTTTTTTTTTACTCTTTTAAAGATATAAAATTTTTATAATAATTCTGCATCTTCCGATCAAAATTGTGATCTTAGTTAATAATTTGTAAACAAAGAATGTTTATAGTGACAGCAATGAAAGGTGTAGATACAGTTAGTTTTTTTTTATCCACCAGGTCTCTGATCTTTGGAACCTCAAGTAACATCAGAGTGGCACCTGGTTCACCAGGCAAGTCATATTCTTGGAAAGAGAAAGGCTATACTAGTTGCAGCGCTTCCTGTCTTAGCGGTGTACAGGTATTGTATCTTATTTATTTTATGTCAGTTAGGAGTCACTGTAGATATAAATTGCTTTTATAAAATGTTAGGGAATTTAGAAAGACATGCGTCAGATTGGACGTAGTTACATTTCACGCCAAAAACGTGAACTGACTTTGTTTAGTTAAAATAGTTTTCTAGAACCAAATAATTTATACATGCAGGAGCTAATTATACAATGCGTGAGAGATGAAGATGGTAAAAATGCGTCACCATACATGTGCGATCCTCTGACAAAGCCCGAGAACAGAGTAAGGACATGCAATGATCATCCTTGCCCACCTAGGTAAGTACTAAATACTTTTTCGTCTATAATTTATGACTGAAGTACTTACAAAATTGTAATCTTCTACTAGTCACTGCTGTAATGTGTCTCCTAAAGTAGTTGTTTCTTCGACTGACCTGTAAAATTATTAGTAGCAGTAATCAATCTATGACTTTTACTTGTTTGTTTCTATCCTGCAAGAAGAAAATGAAACAGATTAAATTTTCGAAGTAGACCAAAGTTTCTCTTCAACATTTGTATATATTTAAATCGTAGAATGCAATACGAAAAATTTCAATTTCCTTACAGATGGAACTACACAGAGTTCTCTCAATGCACTAAATCCTGCGGTATTGGCATACAGACGAGGGAAGTGACGTGTATACACGAAGTAAGTTATTTATGTGACTACAAAGATTTCATACTCCGAGATTTATTCAATTTGAAATATAGAAAAGAAATATAAAAAAATTAAGATTAAAATTAACTAATCATAAAACTTAACATATAACTATTACTTACTAAACATCCTCTCTCTATGGTATGGGTAGCTGTAAGAGAAATCTTGTAGCGTTAAGCTCACCAGTAATTCACCGCATTTCTATTGTCATATTACAAAAATTATACTATGTTCAAAAAAAGGAATCTGCGTGCAAATCATCGAATAGCGTAAAAAAAACTAGTAGAACGAAGGTTCAGTGAATGACTTTCACAGCAACACTATTGATAGTAACGCTCGGATGAAGACAGCATTAAAGATAACGTCCATTACGTCCTAACATAACATGATCCCTTAGATTTACTTTCATAACGTCACAATTGATAACAATACCCCACCCTTCTTCACTTTTTTGCTGACTTCTTTTATTTTCCAGGTGACTCGAGGTGGTACGAACACAGTGGTGGTGCCAAACAGTATGTGTCCGCAGCCGCCGCCACCAGACCGACAGTACTGCAATGTACTCGACTGCCCTGTAAGATGGCATACCGGAGAATGGTCCAAATGTTCCAAAACATGTGGCGGTGGAGTGAAACAGAGGGAGGTAATTCGACTATACACGTATATATCATTAAATATTCCCTTATTTTATTAGAGTTTCTTATCTTGAAAGTAGAAAACGGAACCCTTATAAGATCACTTTTTCGTCCAGCCCTTTATCTGTATGTCTGTCAAGACCCTGTTTTATTATTAAAAAAAACTATAGTCACCGATGTCTTATAAATTAATTTGGATTTTCACATTGAATTATACTTTACTTCTATTTCGATATTGGATATTTTGTTTACGATTCGTCTAATCTATGCTGACGAAGATGTTTCAGTAACTTACATACATGTGTCTACCTAAACATGGGTAGTTCTTATTTGTAAATTTACAAGTCGTTATTAACATCAGGTGGAATGCAAACAAATAATGGCGCAGTCACACGTGGTAGAGAGGCCATCCTCTCTCTGCAACAGTCCTCGACCAGCCTCTACAAAGTCCTGTAACAGCCGACCTTGTCTACTAGACACCGCATCACCAGAGATATCACTGGCTAACTCTTCATATATACAGCATGATCCTAAGAAGAAAAAGGTAAGGATTTGATGGCAATTTCCATCGACGTAACATCACATGAACTCTATCCAAAAATCGTGAATGAAGTAAAAAAAAAGTTAAAAGACCTAAAGCATGTTTGGAACCAAACTTCTCACGTAGCATAGGAATGGAATCAGGTGAAATCCTTCCATTTAATTCTATTAAATATAATATTTTTAAGAATAAGAAAGTAAATTTTTAATATTATGTAGCGTAAAAAATAAGATAAAATAAAAAGAATACTTAAAGTTTAAACTAGTATAGTAACTTTAACCTCGCAACAATTTTCACTGCTAAACTTTTTAATTTACACTTAAGATTCTCGAAGAAAAATTTTCTCGACCAGCGCACTACACTATTGATCGGTTCTAAGGAATTTCTCATTTGTCACACAAACACGTCGACAATTTGTCATGTTCCCTACTATATTTGATTTATTACTTGAACAATTATTTACTCTGATATTATTTACACTATCAAACATGCAATATCTCATACAATGTTTGGAGAAATTATGCTATTATTTATATGTAGGCGCTTGGATTATTTTTAAAACAATTGTAAGTATGTCGACTTTAACGATCTAAATTCCCATCTCATATATTACCATCTCTCTAATTCTCTTTGGAAAAAAAAACAGAAATGACATTTCGCGGTTCTACAAAAACTCACATAGTGTCTGCTAAAGTTATGCTATTAACTATAAACAAGCGCTTTAATTGTTTAAACAATTTAACTGATAAAACTGTATAGTTTTTTATCATAGAACTTTTTACATATTTTAGGTCACAGTAAAAGTTGGTGGTTCTGCGACAATTTTCTACGGAACCCAAGTTAAAATTAAATGCCCCGTCAAAGGATACAATAGGACGAAGATTCAATGGGCGAAGGACCATCAGATTATAACAAAGTCTAAAAAGCATAAAATTTCTAAAAAGGTTAGTTTTTTTTCTTATATTCCATGTACTTTCGTGTAACATGAATCAGGCGTAGACATAACACTGAGATAAAATGTTTTCCTCACCAGGGGGCGCTACGCATCACATCACTTTCGCTCCGTGACCACGGCGTGTATACTTGTGTAGCGGGTCGATCCAGCGCCAATTTGACTCTTGTCGTCAAACCACGACCTGGAGAGTATCCTACCAGTGAAGAGATAGGACAGCCTAAGAAGCCCTTGGATGACCCGTCGTCTTTAGCTGACAGGTCTGACAAACCCATCTATTTTACATGACGATTTTAAACTACCTGTAGAATATGAAATTCCGCATTTTTTCCTTCATAAATAAAGCTAATTATTTCGTAATATTTCTTGCACTTATCCATTTTATAATAAAACAGATCCGACGGTCGCGCGACATCAGGCAAAGTGGACAATCTATCACAGGAACAGCGGCCCGGTGATCAGAGGAAAACTTATAAAGGCAGACAACGAGGTAACACGATTTTTCCAACGTATCGAAATTACAAATATAGTATTATATATATCTCTAAACTAAATATAAGAAGGCCTTGATAATTGCAAGTCAATCCAAAAGAAATTAAAACATCTGGATAATATCAAAGCGGCTAGGTTTTTATTTTATAAATACTAAAATGAAACCACCAGTATTAGCTGTGTAAGAGTTATTTTTACGTTATTTGGATTAATGAAACGATTGCTTGCTTAGAGCAGACAATTTAAGACGCTGTCACATTGATGTCGGGCGAAGCCGCCAGTTCGGAAACACTCACAAACGCAGACACAAGAATATCAATGCTTAAAACTAACTCAAATATAATTTTCTTAGGAAAACTAGATAAAGTAAGAGACGCGCTCTACGGCAGTGAAGGAAATCCTTCAACTAAATCTCCAAGCTTCAATTCTCAAGCCCATGACATCTACGATGAGAACGAGGTATGTATTATTTAAAAAAAAATGTTCTTACAGTGAAAACAAGAAATAGTGAAACTGGTCTCAACGACAATAAGTGATAAGGTTAAATTAAGTACGAAATTTGGTCTGAAATAGCTCCTATTTTAAAAGGACTTGATTTTTTCACGATTGAACTGATCTAAATTAGGTACTATAGCGTCGGTGGCTCAGGGGTCAAACACTTGACTTGCAATCCGCAGGTCCTGGGTTCGAATCCCGCCATGTACCAATGTGTTTTTCGATTTTCGATTTACATATGTACATTTATCCGACGTTCTTACGGTGAAGGAAAAACATCGTGATGCAACCTGCACATATCTGAGAAGAAATTCAATGATATGTGTGAAGTCAACCAACCCGCCCTGGGCCAGCGTGGTTGACTATGGCCTAGTCACCCCTAACTTGGGGTAGGCTCCGAGCCCCTCGGTGGGGACGTATAGTGAGCTGATGATGATGATGATGAAATTAGGTACTATACGAGTTGGATGGAATTAAACACTATACTATATTAGTTTAATGTACTGTATCGTAATTTGTTAAGTTAATCCCAGTCTTCAATTTTTTAATTATACCCATTTGACATAGTTCAAAAAGATAATTTTTAGAACTAAAATACAAGACATCTGTGAACAATAAATATAGGTAAATATGCCATGTAAAAATTAAATATGCAATGAACATAACATGCTCTTAAACTTTTAAAACGCGAACACATTTTCCACCTAGCAGTTTAATTTTGTTAAAAGAAAGAACATTAGCGTATTCTTTGAATAATTCTCTGTATCATTTGAGGATAGTAAAACTGTGACTCCTTGTTGTATCACGATAATATGGCAGCGCTAAATATAATTTTATTGCCACAGTAAAGTGTGCTATAAACTTTATTGAGCCCATTTTACTGCAGAACTTAGCAAAATTACTCCAGATATCTAATCATTATGACTTTTAAAGAAAGTTCTACTCACAAGCATAAATGTGTCAGACAAAAAGTTCAGTTATCGGTTATAGATAAACGAAAAACAAATATAGACCTAAAATAATTATAATTTATTTAAGGTCAATTCCTGTAAATCAGTGTTTCCTAAGGTGGGGTGTAAGCCCCACCTGGAGGACATTTGGATTTAGAGGGGGGCAATTCGGGGATTAAAAAATTTAAGGCTACATCCTTACAATGATAGCCAGTGCTAAAAAGTAAATAAAAACGTTTTAGAGACAAAAATCCGTTGCATTTAAACTGTTTATATGTGTTTTCGTGTTTAATTTTTTTTTTTTAAATTAAACTAGTCAGCCAAAATAAGTATTTAATTATTTCTAAGTGGGCAATAGTCATGTTCATCCTGAAAAATGGGACATGGATCCAAAAAGTTTGGGAAACACTGCTCTACTCTAAATCAACATTTATACCTCATCTTAAAATAAAAAACTAACAAACCAACTAAAGGATGGTTAATCGATAGACCTAAACTATATCAGTATGTATCAAATACTGTAAAAGAAGTAATATCCTGGGGTAGAACTACTTGTGATCTATGATTTTTATGATTGAATGAACTTTAATTGTGTGCACGCCGCTTGGGACTTTACCAACAAAAGGAGAGCGCAGTATCTTCTCGGATGCTACCGCCCAAACCAAGCAGTGCTTCACGACTATTACCATGCCTACATTACATTATAATGCAAGTTCAGGTGAGATGTTCCTAAAATAGAGCATGCCAACCGGTACCTGGATGACACTAATATTTCGTCTATGGCATGTTTAACCGGTGTCATTTCTACTGGTTTGATTTGTCATATCTCATGATTAGTTCCTTCTAAGGCTCTATTAGTTAATAATTGGGAATTTCAGAATATTGTCACTAAATTATTCTTCATGTGTATGTGAAAATTTCATGTCATTGTTTAACTGTCCCAATTCTCCGGTTTCTTAAAATTAAAACGTTTTAATTGATAAATTCAGACGTTTTTGGGTTTTCAGACAATCTTGGGAATTTCTCGAGGTCAAAGAATGGTGGATTCAATAAGCGTGTACCAAAATCACGTGGCTCCAACAAAAACCCACTTCGTGAATCTTGACGATAAGCAAATCGTTTACCCAGAAGATGATTACTCTGATATAATAATTGTTAATGAAGATTACATCAGACAGACGATTGAAAGAGCGGGACAGAATAATTTTAAAGAAGACGTTTATGACTTAATTGAGACTACTACTGCACCAAAAGAAGAAATGTAAGAAACAAAAAAGACTTACCGATTCCATTTTCTAATTATTTATATCTTAGCAAACAAGCAATCTATTCGCATAATACTCGTATAAGTGACCAATTAATTATATATCTCCAACATGCTATTGAGTTGCAGGTGTTTAACGAATTTTTACATGAATCAGAAAAGGGGCAAACTATCAAAGGAATGTAAATGCTAAATTAAGTATTGAATGACATTTTCTTTACCCACATAACTTTGCAGTGTACTTATGCCGGCTGATGTGGCCGATGGAGGTGAGTATACATGGATGACGACCGACTGGTCTGGCTGCAGCGCTCCTTGCGGTCAGAGCGGACACCAAGTAAGGGGAGCTGTTTGTCAGGTAAGTAATTTAACGTTAAATCGACTTACATTCAGGTAGTTTTAATATTAAAATTGCCAACACTTTAACGCTTGCTAAAACCAAAAGCAATTAGAGAAAAAGAGCCAAAATGAAGAAACTGTAAAACGTGAATGTTTAAGAGAGAAAAACTTAATAAACTTATTACTAAAGCTTAAAAACAGCTTTATACTCAGTACTGAACACATACATAATTTTCTATGACTAATGTTTAAATTTTATTGCTTCTTAGTATAAGAGAGACAACATCACGACAACTGTGGAGGCTGAGGAGTGTCTGGGCCGTGGAGCGAGTCCGCCGAACGTACTACGGGAGTGTTTAGGGCCGGTCTGCGCCATCTGGCGGACAACCGCCTGGTCATCACCGAAGTGTTTAGCCAGTGGAGCTGGTAAGAATTTTTAAATCAATATAATCAATCAAATGTTGAGGTCCAGTATTAATTACTTCAGAAGTGTTTTGTATCCTAGCTTCAGTCAATTAGGCCAATAAAATCTGGTATTATTGAGGAGACATTGGTACTCTTTCCAACTACCGTTTGACTTTATCATCATCATCAACACAAGTGTCTGAAATCTATGATTAAACTGCTATGCTAATCAAACTTGTATCATTAAGAGAGACAATAGCTTTTCTTGAATGCTTTATGCCAGAACTTGGTGAAAAAGAAAGAAGAGTACTAATTGTATTTCTGTTCAAGCAGCACTTCTGCGTCGCAAAGTGGAATGCATCACAGAGAACGGTATCAAGTTACCGGACACCTCGTGCTCTGCTGAATCTCGTCCGGCGAAGACCAAACGACAGCCGCAGCCCTGTAAGCCAGCCTGGTCTGTCGGACCTTGGAGCAAGGTCAGTGGAAAGATATATCAATTATTATGAATCGTTATTTAATAGAGGTTAAGAGTACCTATATGAAAAGGATCGAAAGTCTAAGTACAACCTCTCAAAATTCCTGTGTAATTTATGTTTGTTACAAAATATTTTAATAAATTTTACATATTAAGCACTTCACATGTTCGTTAACAACGTTTAAAACTTGTAATTAATATTAAATAATATTGTTTCGTAGATTGTTTTAAATATATTGGGTTCTCCGAAAGGTTTGTGGTAATTTTTGAGGACAATTGAAATGGAACTCATTTAAACTTTGATACACATTTACTAAACTATATTGTACCGTTCATGAGTTTTCATCTCAACCAAAGAGTTGTAATCTTGTGATATTTTTTTATATCATAAGGTGGCAAACGAGCGAGATTTGCGAGAGCGAGAGAAATTGAATCTTAAATATATTATAGAATTTTCAAATATTAAATCCAAAATCTTTATTCGACAATCTTGTATTGTCAAGTTATACTCGTAGAATGTTTGCTTAAAACAAAAAGCCTCTTTTGTATTCCAAATTCAAAATGTTACTCGTTGAAAAGGAAATGGAAGGATTATTGAGGGATGGAAGAATTTTTCGTTCCGTCTCTTTTGTTTTTTATTTATACGTCCGAATTTTTTTTGGTGATCCTTTTAATATTATTACAATACTTTTTCATCTCAACGTATTGTCTTAAGCCTCGCAATATTAAGTAGAATTCTGGAGGAAACTTATGACAGTATGTCACAATATTAGTTACCATACACCTCTGAAACGACTTGACCGATATTTATGAAATTTTATATACATATGCAGTAAATCTGAGAATCGGATACAATCTATTATTCATACCCCTATTTTTTTAATTGTGTGAGGACAAAGTCGGGATCGACAGCTATATATCGATGGCTCCTACGAATAAGAGTCAATGTGCAAGTCGACAACTATACAGGAGAGACTTTCAACCATGTAGGAAAAGAGGCCGCATAGACCATTTTACTTTAGCAAAAAAACACGTTTAGATCTTTAAATGTGTATTTGTGTTTAGTACATGTTGTTAACTAGACTAAGACGTAGCATTTAACATAAAAAAAATCATCAATTTGTTACTTTGGCCGTTATACATAGGACACATATAGATATTTAAGGATCTTAGATAATATTTTCACTATTTTCCTTGAAAATCAGTATTTATACAACACTTATTTGTATTAAAAAATTGTTCATTTTGAATGTGCAATAGTTAAATAAATAGATTGGAAACATCGATAACAAAATTATTGACCGTACGTGAATCTCAAATAGACTAGACGTAGCAAATTGAGTTACCAATTGATGTCAATTTAATTCTAACAAGATTCTAAATAGAACTGACATCTATGTTATATGTCCACAACATATTCCTCCACATATATAACTTAAATTCTCTGATATATTTATTATTCTTTCTTCATTTATATGTCCTATACTTTTACAATCCCTTCCTGTTTTTTATATATCCTTACTAGCTGTCGCCCGCGACTCCGTCCACGCGCAGTTAAAAAAAAATGACAAATAGATGTTGGCCGATACTCGGATCTACTGAATATGCTCACAAAATTTCATGGGAATCGGTCAAGCCGTTTCGGAGGAGTACGGGAACGAAAACTGTGACACGAGAATTTTATATATTAGATTATTTACTACACTTCTATATACATCTCTCTTAGAGGTGAAATCTGAATTCACTCGCACCTTAAACATGTCCTCTGTCATAAACTATCTATATTTTCTTCGGTCTTCCTCTACCTTTACTTTCAATATTTTTACCTTCCATAATGGTATTACTTTTAAGCATATAAATGAAATCTATATTCTGTCTTATAGTGCATAGGTCTATGTGGATCTAAGGGTCAACAACATCGAGTTCTCCGATGTGTGTGGCGTGCTGTCGGCAACAGCAAGTCGAAGCGCAAGCGGGAACGCAGTGCCGGCACTGCCTGCGAGGGTCTAAAGCGACCGATCGTCACCAGGACTTGTAATGTCGCTCCTTGTCCTGTCAACAAAGGTAATTTATACGGAGTTAAGTAGTTGTATATTTGAGAAAAGAATGTACTTCCTAATCTTCTTAATTTTTTCGTAATATCATTCACAAAATTAGTATTTAAAATTGTGCAGAGCCCTACCGGAATAAAAGTACATCAACGAATGTCCCTCGGGTTTTGGCCCTCTCTTCTCAGTCTTACTAATATTTTAAATGCGAATGTGGATGTATGGATGGATGGGATGGATGGGATGGGATGAATGGAATGGATAGATTTTAGAAGGTATCGCCAGATTGGTTGTAGAAGATAATGTGGGAGAACTTTTTATACTAAGTTTTTTCTAATATAGCGTGGAGCCGCGGGTGACAGCTAGTGTTTAATATATCCGAAACAATTGACTTAAGACGAATATTTTCTTATTAAGACCATAACAATGTTAATATGTTTTTTGTTACAGATGGCATCTGTAAGGATGGATCCAGATATTGCGAGAACGTTCGTGCAATGAATATGTGCGCATTGAAACGATACAAGGAACATTGCTGTGAAACTTGTGACAATTGATCAATATCAACGTTAAATTCCACTGCCCAAAACTTGATACATATTGTTGTCTCTATCTTTTCAAAAAGGAAAAAAAGGAGAGCAATATTATACTTGAACTCCACAGTAACAAGTTCCATAAACAAATGAAATACGATAATTTTCAAAAAAGATTTTAGTTAAGGAAATGCTTACGTAAGAAGAAGATTCAAGCAGATAAATATTTAAATATTAAATAAATAAACTAATTCATGATATTTGAATATTTAATAAAGATGAAGAATTATATAAATAATGTCAAAATAAGTGCAGTGCCAAAAACAAAATAACGAACCGAATGGTTCTGCGGTGTCAAGTGATGTGATTGATTTGAAGTTGTCGTGTTATAAAACAATTTGAACATAGATCTGTCAAAGAAAAATGAACTCTATGGAATTGTTAAAGGTAAAGAATAGAAAAAAATATTGGAAATATTGTTGTGCTTAATATTGATGTATACTTGATATTTATTGCAAATACATAATTGAGTTTGACACGCCTGATAAAAAATCTAACGCAAAATTACGCAACAAAAAAAGTTTGCTATCAATAACCACAGTTAATTTACTTTTAGAATAAATTTTTATCAAGTAAATAAATATGACATTTAAAAAAACACACTGTTTGTCGATAAAAAAAAAAACTAGTCGCAAAAGCAACAACTTAGTGATCGCAAACTTTTTTATGTGTGTATTTTTACTAATTTTTGTCACCACAAAACTATATTATCTTAATCCTTTAATTATGTAAAACTGTTTTGATATTTAGTATTCAAAATATTACATATATGTATATCAAAATTTATATAGAAATATGTATATTAAATATAACAGGCGTGTACATAAAGTCATGATTATCAATCTGTTCACAAATACTTGGATCTAGTCTAACACATTTTTTGTCTTTTTAAACAAAAGACGTATCAAAAAAATTGCGATAACAAACAAAAATTGATATTTAAAATCGTATATTTATTAAGTCAAATATTTTCTATCTTTTTTTTATAAGAGAAGGAGGCAAACGAGCAGCGGAAACACTAAGGTGTTCATCGAAATTAAAAAAAGTATGGCTTCTCCTAAGAATGTAACATAAAATATTTTACTTTATAAATGTACATTTTGAATATCAACTTTTGATAACGCAATTTTTTGATTTCGATGTGTGTACACGTCTATTCTACAATGGGTCCTTGAAAATTAGTTAATTGTTTGTAAAATAGGAATATATATATGTATAAATAAGTAAATACGTCTCACCGTATGTTACGCTTAAATAATATATCATTTAATGTTAAAATCTATTAAAAAAAATGCACAAAAATATATAGTTAACACATCAAATGTATAGAAAAATGTAGCAAAAAAAATGAAATTCAAATATTCTAATTAGAAATGTTATAAAGAAACACTTAAATAGACAAAAAACTATCGCATATTTAAGATAATAAAATGTAATTTCGTATGTATACTAAAGTTTAAAGGCATTTCATGGAAAAAAATATCGCTAAAATTAATGTATATAATAATCTATTATTCATAGAAGTTGCATTTATTTGGTTAGTTGCTTATTCAATTCTACATAACCAATTTTATACAATGGCTCCTACGCAAAAAGTCATAAGTCGTTTTTTGTGAAAAAAAATTTTTACAGATATCTAAACTCCGCTAGACAAGGTTTAAATGTTCTTGAAATCAACAATTCGATATCTCATGTAATAATTTAAATTTAAACATATACTTCTGTAATTGCGTTCTCTTGCTACTACTTTATGCGTAGGAGCCATTGTTTGGAAGCGTAAGTTTAAGCCAATGAGAGCGCTCAGATTGATGTGTAGTAGTAATTGACGCACACTAACATCCGTACACATAACTACATGTATGGTAGATAAGCTGTAAGAAACACCTATTAATAATTACTTTGTTGTCAATTGTTAGTAAAATATACCAGTGTAAATAATTATTATAATTAAACTTTATTCCAAAGCGTTTAAAATTAATTTTATGCTAAAGTCGCGATTTCACGGCAAACGGCAAACGGCAATGGCATGTGCCGTAACGGCAGACAGCATCTAATGACTGTATTAATGTGTCGTCTGCTACCATATGCCGCGTCTCGTAAAATCGCACCTTAAGGCTGCAGGCTAAGGGCACGAAATTAGCTATAAGCGGGGCTGCGCGACGGCGGTGTAAAGAAATTAATGTACTACTCCGCTTCCGCTCGTTTCGTACGCGTCGCTCATCGCAAATTTCGTGCCCGCGGCCTAATTGTATTTACCTAAATTAATATTCTATCCTTAAAAATACTGAAATGGATTTAGATCTGTGCTTAATTAAAAAAAAAACTTTTTAAACTGTCAAAATTAAAAATTGCTTTTCCTTTTTATTATTAACTCCAAAAAAAAAATCCAAGACATTTCAAGACACTAATAATTGATTAATGCTAAAGTTTTCTACCCTAAAATTATAGAACTAGTAATTTTAATGTTTTCCAAAAGCAGATGTTATTTCATTTTTATAAAAAACTTTTCGTCAAATTTAACATAAGCATTATCAATTCAAATGCTTAAAAAGATCAAACATAAATTTTGACAAAACTATAAAATATTTTATCTTAGTAACAACATAGGCTTTACTTACCGTATTTCATTACAAAAGCTACATAAATAACCCAAACATGTTTCGAAAGTTTAGCGTACCAATATAATTAAAAGGAAATATTAATTTAATAGAAATATAACTGATAATTAGACATGATCAGCTCACAGCTCACATGTGTAAAGCAGATCAGTAGACCATCTCGCAGCTCAACTCAATTTGTACCCGCATATGGATATGATTCGAATTTCGAGCTTCGAACTGCGAGTCACCAGACAGCTTGCAGCTCATCGAATCACATAGTTATAGTATATCGCGATGAACTGACAATGTAGATGAACCGCAGCTCAACGGTTCTTTTCAGAGCTGATTAACACAAGGCTACTGACATTCATATAGTATATAAAAGTTTTCTATTATATATATATAGATATACTTAATATTTGAACAATGGGTTTTAACTAATAACCTTTTCAATGCCATGATTTTTATCCGCCGCTATCTTTTGCAAACCATGTCTTAAATCGTTAATGTAATTGTACTTTTCAAAGATAAATTCTTGTTGTTGTACCGTACTCAGAATTCTCTAATGGTAACTTAGCCCCTTAGTTTCTCTTAGTAGATCTATATTAAGTGACTCATCTAAGTCACCATTTGAAGATTCTGAGTACGGCATTAAGTCTAGTTCTATTCTAGAATTTACAATGTCAGAATATTCCCAGAGTATTATTCGAGCTATGACCTTTTTATTTTTAAGCCTATATTTAAGTCCAATGTATAAATTGTATCGAATATTTTCAAAAAAATATACGAGTAAGTTACTGAAAGATGTTTTTTATTAATTATCCAAATGTTCCAATCTAAATGCTTAATAAGAAAAGAAAAAACGTAACAGAAACCGCCACCTTATTTCAATATTATATAATGATACTGTGTATTTCCACTACCAAAATAACTGTAAAAAAACATACAACAAATGTATTTCTTGGGTGCACAAATAGGGCTAGTCAACCGGTGAAATACTACAACCACACAGAAGACAGGCGTGAAGTGGAAGTAATTTTCGTTCATGTTCCCTTCCCACACTTTTCTTATAAGGAAATGATGGGAAAGGGAAGTAGATTAGGTAAAGAAGAGGGAAATTTCCTTTTTCTGTGTGTCTCTCATCCGTCAATTAGCAGGCAACGCATCTGCAATTGAGAAATCTATCGGCAGCAGTAGCTTCCATCTGCTGCCATCTTATTATAAAAAAAATCATCGGCTTCCGACGCCCTTGGTCGTTAACCCTTTACATTCGAAAGAACATTAAATCTTCATTAATTTAAAACAAGAAATGGCTATATTAAAAGAGGTAGAATCTCGTATTGCTTTAACTTCGTCTAGACACTGATCAAACACTAATCCACCGAGAATGAGTCTTAACGAAGTCTGTTTCTTTTCAATTATACGTTCTCTTGAATATTCAATTACACTTTTTTAGACATCGTTCTTACATTTTCTTTCTTATAAATAAAACTAAATGTGTATTAATGTTCATTATGAAATACTAAGTCAATAGTAATGCCTGCCCTTAAATAAAGCAATTGCAAATACATCGCCTTTAATCAATGGAAGAGGGGGCGCACATAGAGATAATCTTTCCCCTTCCTAAGCGTCTTCTTCTCCATCAAATACACTTTCTCTTCCTATCCTCTCCTTATAAGAAAAGAGCGGGAAGGAAATGGGGACTAAAATTAGTCCAACGAGACTCGGAATTACTTCCACTTGACACATGTCTTCTATGTGGTCGTGGTATATTTGGCAAATTCTCTCCCTGTTGAGTACATTATATGTAGTCACATAATAGGAAGAGACATTCTCAATTTATTCGTATTTATATTTCGCAAGCAGCATTCGTTATCCATGTAGTGTCAGTATTATTTACAATCCATTATTTGGCCAGCATTGTAAAGGTTAAATTGAAAATGTTGACGCGCCTTTTGTCGTATTTATGTCATATAATATTCCACACAATCTATCCATACTTACCGACCAGACGATAATGACAGAATGAAACTAATCTATATATATAAAAGAAAGTTGTGTTAGTTACACTATTTATAACTCAAGAACGGCTGAATCGATTTGACTGAAAATTGGTGGGCAGGTAGCTTAGAACCAGGAAACGGACATAGGATAATTTTTATCCCGTTTTCTATTTTTTATTCCGCGCGGACGGAGTCGCGGTTAAAAGCTAGTTTCTTATAAACTTTATGTTAGTTAATTCACTATTGTTTAATATTACTGGACTTCTTAAATACCCGTAACATACAAAGTATACGTCTCTTCAATTTAAATTTGAGTCGTATTCAACGTGTTTGATTTCAAAAGCTTTGAGTATTGAAAGGTCTGTATTGCATTAAGGTTCCCGTTACTACAGGATCGGGATGTGCAACGACTCCACAGGTAATCTGATACACGCTTGCATTGGCAGAGACGTCGAGAATCTAATGTGGTGTGGTACAAGCTAAAAGAGATAGAGTCTGAGAGTTTTTATTATAAAACTAGAAAAGAATACTATTATTATAACACAGATATATTTTAATACGAATCAAATGACGTGTCTCCAATCATGATAGATAACCGGGGGTCTAGCACAAAATTTTTCTAGAAAGTAATCGTAGCATCATCACGAAAATTTGTGTTACTTTTTTATTTTCGAGGGTAAAGTACAACAACATATTTTGTCGAGATAACACTACGAATACTTTGTCGCAAATATTCGTGCTAAGCCCCCTTGTGAAATATAATATATTGTTAAGAAACAGGTAAGATATCTAGGAAAAGTTTAAGGATTAAATAGTACAGTAATAGCCAATTGTAATCATGTATGGACTAGCTGCCGCCCGCGACTCCATTCGTGCGGAATAAAAAAAAAGTTAATTAGTAGCTCATGTGTTCTTCCAGACTGTGTTCTACATCCATGGCAAATTTCATCGAGATCCGTTGTGTCGTTCTGGTGATACCTTCTTACAAACATCCTTCCATACATCTAAAATTTCAAATCTATATATATAAAAGAAAGTCGTGTTAGTTACACTATTTATAACTCAAGAACGGCTGAATCGATTTGACTGAAAATTGGTGGGCAGGTAGCTTAGAACCAGGAAACGGACATAGGATAATTTTTACCTCGTTTTCTATTTTTTTATTCCGCGCGGACGGAGTCGCGGGTAAAAGCTAGTTTATAATATTAGTAAGATGTATTATATATTTTAAATTAACGTTCATCACTTGTAAGTTGTATAGAATCAATTTAGGAAATACATGTCTCAGTATACAAGCTCTTAGACCAGTTCTAACAAGAGCATTTCCTCGAAACAGACGAAGCGTTTAATCTTACACTAGTACTAGAATTTCATTACATATTTTAAGATGCTGATCACCAAATGGATGTTATCTAACGCCATCAGAGTCGACTAAGGCGTGCCTTAGTTTAGTATTTTACACTAAGTGTCAGTTTACAAAACAATTAAATGACTGTAAGTCAATTAAATAAGCTTTTACAAGTTTTTTGGTAGGGGAGATTTTAAAGATCCAAAAGATACCCTGCCTTTTAGAGGGATAAACAGGGTAACATGAGTTTTCTACTCAATATAAACCCCCTCGGTGGCTATCCTCAAGTGACTCAAATGACCTAGACTTTTGAAATATTTTACCCTGTCATTGATTGTCAGTCTAAAATTTTATGCAGTTACCTTTTTTGGATTTCTAATGTACAATTAACAAACGTTACCTATCATTGTTAATGTTTAAGACGTTTTCTACCTTCAGTAGTTCAAATTTTAAAGGTTTGGACTATACTATAGCGGTATATTCAGCAAGTTTGTCATCCGTAAAATATGAAGCATAGAGGAAAATCTGAAGAAACGATAAGTTAAAGCGCACGTCTGACCCGGAACTAGCGTAATTGTTTCGAGATCGCTCTCCGATACTCTGAATGACATTGGAAGATTTATGACTCGACTCTGCAGAATATGCTTTACTTTATAACAGTTAAGGAAAAGATGTACATGTAAAAGTATTAAAAAGTTATTAATAACTAGCTTCAACCCGCGACATCGTCCGTGCGGAATTAAAAAAAATCTAGTAACAAATATCGCCCAGAGATAGTGTAGCTTCCCAACAATGAAAAAAATTTTCTAATCGGTTTAGTAGTTTCGGAGCTCATTTAATTCACAAAATTTACTAACCGTGGGTTTCCGAGACCAAAATCTCTGTTTAAAACATATCGTCATCATAACATTATTTGACAAAACGGAGATTTTTGTCTCCAGGTGGCCGTTTGCTCATTTGCTACCTTTTGGTATTAAAAAAAAAGTTTGTAATAAAATGTACATTTAGCTTATTCCTTTTACTTTGTCTTTAATTTATCCAACGAATAATTCCTTTGTTCTATCCAAATTCAGTTCATTGAAATGTAACCTAAAAAAAGAAGAAATTGGTTTCACCAATAGCTATTGTAATTTTGATTGTTTCTTTTATTAAATTAAATTCGTTCCTTTGTTTCTTAGTTCCTTTCTTTTCTTTCTTTCTATTCCTTTGTAACACAATTCAATCATAATTAAACAAGACTATTTACAATAGTGAATGTATTTTTGTTTAAAATTATGACTTTTTTAATCGATACCAATATCCTAATAAATTAAATTGCTCTAAAAAATAATGTTATTATTTATTTCTTAATCTACTAAGTGCTTTGGAGATAAGAAACATCTAGAATCTAGAATGTTCTATTAACTCGTCATCACAGATAAGATAGTATGTTACGTAAAGCCCTTTGTACACAAAGGTAATTTTCTATACTACTGCACACTTACATAGCGAGTATCGCGTAACGCGTGCTTCATACACAGAACAATGAGTCGTCGATGCGAGTTATCGTGTCAATACAGGCAAAATAATACGGCCACACTAATTTACAATATTCAACTGATCACTGGTAATGATTTTCTTCGCCATCTTGAAAATCACGACCACTTTTCACGACTATCTTTACAATCCAGCAAGCGGCTGCGACTGGCTTCTGTAGGAACTTCTATGTTATTGTATTAAATAAAAAACTTGAGAGGTGTCAAGGGACACCCGGATGGAACGAAATTCCTTTCAATTAATTAGTGAAGGAACCAATGTTTATTCTATGAATAAAAAACTTAAGTCTTCACAAGAAGTACATTTTATTTCTATGAATTTTCGTTATATATTGTCACGTCGTTGCCATGGTGAAGTAGCGCTCATTCGTCTATAGCAAAAAGTGTCGTGACAACTTTTCGTAAGAATTTTTTCCGTCTAGCCCCCTTTCACAACGCGCGATAAGGAACTTCGTTCCAAAACGCTTGTGACTAAAATCGCAGAGTATCGTAGATTTATGCAGCCTTGTGTACGATGGGCATAACTAACCTCCGACGCGACAATTCCCGCGACAATTTGCCGGTACGTCGCATCCGCAGTATCAAGATGCACTCCAGATATGTACTGCACGAAGATACAATTTGTGATAACGGGAAATAGGAATTGCATATAAGATATATATATTAATACATGAAGCGAAAAGTCTATATAAAATGGATAAATTTTTAAGAAATTGCGAACAGATACACATTAACAAAATTAGATAATAAAGCTATTTTAAATTAAAAATAGAAGAAAATCTTCGATACTTTAATCTTTTTACTATTGTATTAGATGTTTTATTATGTACAAGAAGTTCCTCGCGACTTCGTCCTCGCAGAATTAAAAAATCATGTAATAAATATAGCCTATGTCACCCAGGGATAGTGTAGCTGTCATTAGTAAAAGAAGTTTTTCAAATCAGTTCAGTAATTTCGGAGCTTATTCAATGCAAACAATCAAATCTTTCCTCTTTATAATATTGGTGTAGAAAAATAAAAAAGCTCTCGACAACAAAATCATTAGCTTTGACGATCCACGTCATCGTCATCATCAGCTCACTATATGTCCCCACTGAGGGGCTCGGAACCTACCCCAATTTAGAGGTGATTAGGCTATAGTCAACCACGCTGGCACAGTGCGGGTTGACTTCACACATATCATTGAATTTCTTCTCAGATATGTGCAGGTTGCATAAGGATGTTTTCCTTCACCGTAAGAACGTCGGATAAATGTATATATGTAAATCGAAAATCGAAAAACACATTGGTACATGGCGGGATTCGAACCCAGGACCTGCAGATTGCAAATCAAGTGCTTAACCCCTGAGCCACCGACGCTTCCATGTTATAGTATAATAAAAATATTAACTAAAATATTCAATATATTACTCTCTCAATACACCTTTCACTAGTTATTTATTACCCCATTAACCCTTTTGGGATAATAGTCGTTATATTTGAATTTTTATATCTTAACCCTCTACTCTTAAACAAGCTCTCAGGCAGTTTGCTCTCAAACACGTACAGTTTGAAATATAAGGATTTGATTGTCTTTGATGTCTGCCACTTCAACGAATCTACATACTCTTTGAATAAAAAAATAAAATAAACTCAACATGTCGTAATGTCTGTAATCAGTTATCAAATTTTTTATGGACTCAAGCTTGCAAACATTACAAAGTCAATTAAATTGTTTAAACTTTCGTGAGATATTATAAATAATTAATTAAGAAACGGCTTAACTCACGTGTGATCTTCCGGCGACGGCACCGACTAGTTTCGGACCCGTCGGGGGTTCATCTTCAGAGCGAGTGTTTATTCTGAGGACTTCAATTGCCGTCACCGGACGATCACACGTGAGTTAAGCCGTTCTTAATTAATTAATTACAAAGTCAAGATCAAAATAACGTCAAAAAGTTTGGTTTAATTAATATAATTTAAAAAAATCTTTATCAACTAAAACTTTCATTAAGAGCGAAAGGTATTTTTTTGTTATGTTTTTTTTTTCGTTCACAAATCTTGTGGTGTCAGGACAGCCAGAATCAAAGTATCGTCAGAATCTGTCCAATATCCTGGGAACATATTTTGTAAAAGCATAATAAACTTTTTTTTTACACACACACAAGAAAGAAGATTGATGTAAATAATGTGTTGCCATCACGTATAGTTAGTCCGATGTCAGCAACCACTAGCTTCAAACACGTTGGCTGCCCTTCTTCATGGCGAGTGGGAGTAGTACCTAGTGGACAATTATGAAATAGGTCAGTCAGTTATTTAGTTAATAGTCAGGTCCGTCTTATAGTGTAACCGTTTTTATATTAGATTATAATAATGTACATTCATGGAATTTCGCAGTGTTCCACTTACTGAAAAATTGCCTCGTTCCTTGCAATGAGAGAAACTCTGCCCATTCTTACAAAATAACCAATTAGGTAGCAGTGAGTTATGCAAACGCCGAACAACCTTTTTTCGTATAGTCACATTTAAAAGCTGCGTTCTATTGCTTATTGTTGCACGACGTTGTCTTTCGCTTTTAAGAATACCGCCAGTTACCCTGATTGTACCTCGAAGGTTGAACATTATGCAATAAGTCAAAATAAAATATAACCAAGAGATGACACACTTATATTGCGTGTGTTCATATGTACATCGTTTGCGGCACGAGTTCGCTCTCAAACACGTTCCTTGAAGTGTCTTCCAAAATGTAAGGAGCTCGTTATGAAATACTAAAGGGGAGATTGTCAAATGTACAAAATAACGCATATGTAATTTTACGATTTTTATTCTTTTTATTTTATTCGTTCGAAAGTAAAGCGAAAAGAACGAAGTACAATTTAAATTTATCTTAATTTCTTTTTATTATCTTTTACCTTTCTTAAAATAAGGTTAGTAGCACAATAGTAAATGCTATAAAGCGAATACAATTACGATATCAATTACTAAATGTGCTATCAAATATATTACTCACAGAATCCGAAACAAGATTAGAGCGTGGCCACACACAGGTCACACGTGACTTGGCTACGCCTTGTCTTGTGAACCAAATAGCTCTGACGTGTATAAAGACTCAATATCTCCTTTAATAACAAACAGGCATTATTTCATATTTAATTTTAATCAAACAATTCATTGGAAATTGTCGTAAAGAAATAAATATTAATGTACGATACTAGCTATTTCCTGCGACTTCTTTCGCGCGGAATTAAAAAAATCTTTTACTATTTTACTCAGTAATAATGTAGCGTTGTAATGGCAAAAGAATATTCGAGATATTTCCTTTAGTTTTTTTTCATTTAATGGATTACATACAAAAATTTAAAAATACAAATATTTCCAAACCATTATTCCAACAAGATAAATATCTTTACTGATATTACAAACAGAAAAGATTAACATATTGTCGCCCGCGGCTCAGTCCGCGCAGAATTAACAAAATTTAATAAGTAGCTTATGTGTTCTTCCAGACTATGTTCTACATCTGTGCCAAATTTTATCAAGATCCTTTCAGCAGTTCCGGAGATATCTTCAAACAAACATCCATCTAAACATTCGCATTTATAATGTTAGTCAGATAAATAAAGATAATACGTAATAATATATAATACAAGTAACGTTTAATAAAAAAAACATTTCGAGATACATTCTACGAAAATACCTGTAATTTTCGTAAATTAAAAAACATAAGATTTCTCAAAAGGACAAGTCATTATTGTGGCGTGTACTGTATTTCAAAATATCGTTTTACTTACTAAAATACAAAACTATCCTCTTTATATTATTAATAAAGAAGTATATATAGGTATATTACTCAGTATTCATATAATATTAAGTTACGTACCAAAATCAATGTGTGTGTCTGAGTGTGGTTTGTGTTGAAAATTAAATCAATATCCGAATACTTGCGAACTATTCAAGTAGCTACTGTAACCAATTTTGATAGAATTATTGCAGTAAACTATTCCCGACGTATGAACTTTGAGTTAGTTAAAATATTACAGGTATTTTATCACTAAAACAAGAAGTTTATTAATAATAATAGATATATCAATTTATAATTCGTCTAACACATTTATGAGGAAAATAAATTTATTATTTTTTAAGAATTACCCACAACAATAAAATATTGAAATAATAACGAAAACGCTTTGCAATATCAAACGGTTCGATAGATGATAATTACTCGATAGCAGAAAAGCTTAAAGTCAATAAAAATATAATTACAAATTATATTTTTAGCATGATCATTGCACCATAAATTAATCTATTTCGAAAGAAATAAGCGCCTGTAGGAATTTTCACAGCAAAAAACGTTTAACTCAACATTGATTTTACGGACAAATTAAAAATTAAAAATTCATAGTCTCTCCACCGAGCAATTCGCTGATAACTCTTTCAACAAGGAATCAAGTTAACAAACTAACTGCGCTAAAGATTCTCTCGTAAATTTAATTTCTATTTAACAGGAATTGTCGCTATAGTTAGACAAGGCGTTTAGACATAAAATTGTTAACTTCAACCATACTAAAGATGACTTAAAACAATTAATAACCATAGGTGGGCACAGTTAATCAAAAAGTTAACTTCGTTAATCGTTAATTCGTTAAATAAAAATTTAACTTCGTTAATCTTTAAAGCGTTTAATTTACGAAAATTTAACGCAAGTTAAAGTTAACAGTTAAAGTTAATTTTTGTTTATATTACGAGTATAAGGCGCAAGCGAGAAATGGCCATATGAATAATCTCCGAATCGTATGGACCGATTTTGTCGAGACTTTCAATAGAACTTAGGCTATTTTTTAATGCGCTTACGAAATCTCGGGCGATCGCTAATCCTATCTATAGTTTAGTTCTATAATATACTAAAATATAATTTAGACAATAGGAGCGATGTACTAATGCCTGTACCATAATAATGACATAGCATGCACTAGTTACACACACTTATATACTACATTGACAATGATGGACAATTGTCTTTTTCAGTCAATTTTTTTATCGACAATCCGACGTCACGGAATTAGAGAGCTAACTAAATTTAGACAACACAAATTTTCTATTAAACAGTAAGACATGTGATAATATTCAAAAGAAAACAATCAAAACTTTTGTGCAGTATTTACATTTATCTGTTACTATTTGCACCCGGATATTCATTTGCTCATACTCCAACAACTGAACATTTAATTTTATGTATAATTTGGTAATATTTTTTTATTTTATTTTAGCTAAGGACCCACGAACAGACTTATAATTTTTTACGTACTTTTTATTTATTAATATAGATTTATTAATAAAACTTCTAACATCAAAGGAAACTTATTATAACATTGATAAATAAACTATATAACCAATCCAGTGATACATCTCAACGCATCAAACTATACAACTGAGATGCCTTCGATAACTTCTATCATCTAATGATCTATCGTCCGATCTATTGTTATATGTTAAATCAAGTTAAATTACTCTCAGTGAGAGAGAGAATAGAGCATAAGTTACACGACATAACGAAAACAACCGATCGCGGATGATGTCTTCTCTCTTTCTTATCACCTTTAAAATCGTTATAGTTAATTAGTAAGAATATGGTTTTGAATTATTTTCAACGACATTCGATTAATTTTAAAATAAACTTTCCATATACGTAAAAAAAACGATGTCTTTTTGTAAAGGTCACTTGGCGACATTTCATATATTAAATTTAGTATAACACAGTTTAACATTATTTCACTAAATAATTATTTTATCTTTTTCCTCATTCTTTCTCGTTTTGTCGTATACTTTTTTTTGTAAACAAACAAATTATCTTCGCTATTGTCTTTGCGCAGCGCACGTGCATCCCCGACCATTCGAAGGGTTGGGGCCATAAATCCATCGAGTTCGTTATCGCATTCTCTGTGCGGCTGTCCATTTGATCCTTTGTTCATATTTTTGTTGTTGTTAAAATTATTTTTCGTTGACTATGAAGAAGCCCCAAAAAAACAAACGACGGTAATAAACACCTAAATCCCTTTTGTTTTTGAGGAACGTTTATTGCGTGCACATTTCGTCTTTCGAATTTTTAAATTTATTTTTCATTGTTTGTTTCTTATCTACGCAATGACATAAAATCCTATTTGTACGATTTTCAATTGAACCATAAACTATTTTTTTTATATTTTTTGTTGTCTTTAAACTCCAACATTAAAATAAACATTTTTGTCTGCAACAAAGTTTAGTTGTATTTTAGGTACGACGTTGAAGAGTAATCTCGATTATTTTGATTGCAATTCAACGCAGAGTATATCTCTTTTAATAGATTTTGCGTCTCACGTATAACAATTATTGTATTAAGAGTAAAGTGTTTTCGAACCTTATGTTGATTTTATAACAAAGTCTTTTTCTAAAAAAAGTGATGTTAAATAAATGAAAACCTGTTTTAATGTGAATAAAATGTAATAAAGACTTTTCGAGATATTTGTGTAAATGTGAAATAATTATTAAACTTTGAAGGTGTCTAGCGCCTAAACTTCGCAATATTTGATAGAGGTAAGTTTGTTTAAATCGTCACTATTTTCTAACAAGGATTCTGTGGTACTCTTTTGATCACGTCTATCCCGGCCGCTCGGTGTATTGTATAACATGCATCACACTCGCTCGTTCTCGTTCTCTCTCTTTCTCGTTCACCATTCGACTCGCCGACGGTCGCCGAACATAGCCGAACTTACCAATGTAGCCTGATGCATCATTTAAATAAAATGACAACACGTCAATAAGTGTCTTTTGTAACAATTAACGGACTAAATTAACGGAAGTAGAATTTAACGGAAGTTAACAAGAGCGTTAACACTTTTTGAATTTAACTTAAAAGTTAATCCGTTAAGGAAAATGTTAACTTCGTTAATTAACGATTAACGGATTAACGAGTTAATGCCCACCTTTGTTAATAACTTTTGTATTTATTATAATTTCTTTAGCAGGAATTAGGTTAAAAGGAAGGAAAAAAGAGATTGTTAACCTTACTTATAGACATTTAAATAAAGTTTTATATAGTGTCATAAAACTATTATGATTAGGTACATTTAACAAAGAGTTAGTTATATTAGACCTTAATGTTGTTTCTGCTAGTAAACTTCTATTTTCTGCCTGTTTTCCACCTTCTCAGGAACCAGCACTTTTTTGTCTGTCTGTTCTTCTAAAAAAAGCATGTAATTTCAAAACATATTTGAAGTCCTTTTTTAAATATAGTTTGTTTAAAACATTGATTTTTAGCAGGTATCCGCGACTGTGTCCACGCGGAATTAAAAATATAGTTACAAATATAACCTACGCCACCAGATAGTGTAGCTTCCGAACAGTGAAAGAATTTTTCAAATAGCTTCATTAGTTTCTAAGCTTATTCAATGCAAACAAACGAACAATCTAATCTTTCCTCTGCATACTCGTAATATTAGTATTCATAATTTACTAGCTTTTACCCGCGACTCCGTCCGCGCGGAATAAAAAATAGAAAACGGGGTAAAAATTATCCTATGTCCGTTTCCTGGTTCTAAGCTACTTGCCCACCAATTTTTATTTAAATCGATTCAGCCGTTCTTGAGTTATAAATAGTGTAACTAACATGACTTTCTTTTATATACGAGTATATAGATATATAGATATATAGAGTAAGGAAGAAGTTGATAAACAAAAACAAGTGACTACAAGATGACTCCACAAATAGTGTAACACTATTTCTAAATCCGTAGAGTCGGGATCAGAAATTTCCTGCACTATGTGCCGATATGTGCTGACAAGGTACCGATACTGTTTGGGAATACACAAGAGCATATGCATCGTGTATAAGATCAGTATACAATGTTGCTAGTCTATGCGAATTTAAAATATTTTCAGGTAACATATTTCGAACAACGGCGAACATATTTTCTTAGTTTTGTATCGTAAAAGTATACTTTGAAAAGGTAACATAACTTAGTCATTTAATTAATTGATGTCAATTATAATAATCCATTGAGTAACTAATATTATAAAGCGTAAGCTTTTGATTGTTTCTTTGCATTGAATGGGCTCCAAAACTACTGAACCGTATCGAAAAACTCTTTCACTGTTAATCTTCTTCAAGCTGGAATAACCCCGGGTGACATAATCTATTTTTTTTTAACTCCGCGCGGACAGAGTCAATAAAAACTGCTAATTCCGCAATAAAATAAAATCGCTGAGACTTTGCCAATAAATATGCAAGTAATTATTCCAATTTGATTAGTCTATGGCCTAACTCAATTAATACGAAAATTCAACTAGCACTAAGTTATTTTCATGTAAATAACACACTTCAAATGCTTCAAGGTTTCTGAAAAGCGGTTTAAACCCCTCGTGCCACTGAATACCAATGATGTACGCTACTATAGATTAAGTGATCCGGATCACTTAACCGCACAGTCGTCATTAAATCTATAAATGCTCTGACTTCATGTAATCGGATTATTAAATCTCAATTGTATTCGACGTCGCAATCAGTACTCTGGCTCATTAAGCCAATCAAAAGCCAGAACGATTGACGGAGTTTTGCTCATTCGACAATGATCTCATCAATCTGACTAACAGACCACACCACTGGGGAAAGATATAGTTTCTAAGTCTATTTTTCAATGCTAAAATCGAGTTTTCAAATTTATATTTCAGAAAGATATGTTCAGTGGACAACCTAAGATCGATTCGTGGCAGTTCCGAAGGTCGGTGACAGACCTATCTTAGACGGTCTAGTAATTAATGTTATAAATTCGAAATGTACCCATGATTGTTGTCACGTAACAACACGAGTCAAGGGATTTTAACTAAAAATTGGAATAGAAATAGAACACAAAGTTAAATTTATACAAATAAAGTTGTAGATACCTAGATATAGTGAAACACAATAAGATCATAACCTGATTCTAGAGTTTCAAAGAACCTCATATAAAAGAGCATGGAAAATTCTATTCAGATTTACGTTTGGAAGATTTCTTATTCTTTATTCTTTGCATTTACAATGATGGTGAACCTACTATAGCGTATAAAGATGCACACAAAGGCTGATCCAAAATCTAAAGGTCCCATTTGAAAAAATGATATGATTAAAAGTACTGTAATATTATAAAAAAGCATTAACAAAGAAAATTTCATTTATTATTGTAACAAATGTTATCTAATATAATGCTACTCAAATTTAATGCCAGCTAACAACTTAAGTTTGAATCTTATAATATGAAGGGTAATATTTTACGCTTGTTTTGAAGGTTGAATAGACTTTCTGTGAGTTTCTACTGGCGAAAAACTTCAAAAAAATTGACATCTCTCTCATAACTCTTTGAATAAACAGAGATAACAATATCTTTGTATAGGTATTCCAACATTTGAAACCCACAGCCAAGTACAAATTAATTATTTTGTTAGTCGATATCTATCTATACAATTAATTAAATTGGACTGTCTGTATGTATTCCACGAACTTTGCCTTTTAACGTAAATGCAATTTTATAATCTTTTATATGTCTATCTATCAGCCCGCAAGGCCGCGTTAATTTTAGATAGTCACCGGAACGGCTGATTCGATTTCAATGGGACTTCTACTGGATAGTCTGTTTTTTTTTCTGCACAGACGAAGTTACGGGCGAATGCTAGTATTAAAATGAATAGCTAAATAGAATCACGTATAACCGTTACTGTGTATAATAAAACTAAAAGCAATAAGCCGTATTGAATAGTCAGCAACTAAACCTATATGCTTCATTACCTTAATTAGGTTTCCACACCGCTCACGATTCACCTTTAAGGATTAATTATGTATCTATAAAAGTAAGTTCTTAGTACTGATACATATGTACATAGTGCGTCAACATTGCATTCTTTATGTCCAAGTTACCGTAGGTTTCTGAGATCTATATCTCTGTATAACATAGTCATTCCTGTCATTATCTATATATATAAAAGAAATCTATATATATAAAAGAAAGTTGTGTTAGTTACACCATTTATAACTCAAGAACGGCTGAATCTATTTGACTGAAAATTGGTGGGCAGGTAGCTTAGAACCAGGAAACGGACATAGGATAATTTTTACACCGTTTTCTATTTTTTTTATTCCGCGCGGACGGAGTCGCGGGAAAAACTAGTCTTTGATAAAACAGAGACACCGCCATGTTTTAGCCGGAGATTTTGGTTTCAGAAACCCATGGTAAGTCCAGTGGTCCTATCACGAATATTAGTGACAATAGCCCTCGTATCGTCATCGTTAATTATGTGAGATTTTTAAACAAATCTAATATATAAAATTCTCGTGTCACAGTTTTCGTTCCTGTACTCCTCCGAAACGGCTTGACCGATTCTCATGAAATTTTGTGAGCATATTCAGTAGGTCTGAGAATCGGCCAACATCTATTTTTCATAACCCCCCCCCCCCATTAAGTTTTTTTTAATTGCGCGCGGACGGAGTCGCGAGCGATAGCTAGTTTTAATATAAATTTTGTCGATAACGATACGAAGACGATTGTCATAAATATTCGTTATAGGCACTGAATAGTAATTGAAACTTATTTGTCAAACAGTTATCATTTCGCAATATCTAAATCCGGAAAATATTTTAACAGGATGTATTATGTGACAGTTAATTTATTTGCTAGTTAGTTAACCGGCACTTTTACTTACAAATCCGAGACATAAAGCAATGGACAATGATTCGTCTCTCGTGAATTCTTTATAATTGCCATTGTTTATTCGTATTATTAAATACATCGAATCTCGTCAGCGTCGACACTGTACGTGCGCTTATTACCTAACGCTTGTAACACACAGACACTAAAGAGAAGCGTAGGCTTAATTGTAGTCCACCCTTTTCTTATAAGTAAAGAATTTATTTGACGGAGAAGGGGGCATATAAAGAAATATATTCTCTTTCTGTGCATCCCTCCTGTGTTGAATAAAGGTAGGTAACGCATCTGCAATTACGGATGTGTATGGGCAGTGGTCGCTTCGCTATTTAGTGGGGTTCAGGTGACCGCTTACTCGTTTACCACCTTATAATATAAAAAAAGCAGCGGCTCACTGAATGTGTGCTTCGCTTCGCTTCCTGTTCGCTTTAGCGTCTGTGTGCTACAGGCATTAATTAACGTTTCAGCTGATTGTATCCACGTAAGCAGATAAGCGATGCGACGTAATTGAGTTCATTTTAACGTTAACTTTAACGAAATATTCAGTTAAATTCTGACAATGCCTTGTCGGTATAAAAGCAAAAATTACATTTTTATTTTTTCAATTCTTGTGTGTAAATTAAGTGTGACTCTGGGTGATAAAATTAGTAATAACGTAAAGATCGCTAAGGCAAATCATAATGGGCTTAATGTTCAAAATGTTTGTGTGAATTTAGTATTTGTTTTTTTTATATGTATGCTGTTGGCTTGTCTTAAATCTTACTTCTTACTAATATTAAAATGCGAAAGTTTAGATGGATAGAAGAATGGATGGATGAATGGATGTTTGATTTAAGGTATCTCCTGAACGGCTCAACGGATCTTGTTGAAATTTGGCACAGATGTAGAACATAGTCTAGAAGAATACATAAGTTACTTTTACGTTTTTTTTTTTAATTCCGCGCGGACGGAGTCGCGGGCGACAACGAATAAATAAGTAATTTTATCTTGCAATAAAGTCCTAAGTTAAATTCTGATCAAAATAAAAACCAATCGAAGTAACAGTTTAGAACGTAGGAAGAAACGAAATTATCTTACGAATCTTATAAATGTGAAAGTTTAGATGGATGGATGTTTGTTAAAAGGTAACTCCGTAACGGCTCAACGGATCTTCATAAAATTCGGCACAGATGTAGAACATGGTCTGGTAGAACACATAGTCTAATAATTTGTTTTATTCTTGCGAAGACGGAGTCGCAGTGTAGCTACTTAATTAATATTTAATGGATGATTCAAAATAGAAGTATAACTTAAAGATAATTTATACGTAACATAATACTTAGAAAGTGCTATTGTCACTAAGCACATGTGGCAGTGACTAAGCAGCGGCATACGTCACCGCCAGGCTCGATTCATCACGTCACAGCGTGTGATTAATAGCCTAAGTTATACTATAAGTCATAAAGTTGCAACTTACAACCACCTCCCTTGTTCGAGACGTGCAACTGTTTAAGTTATTTTTATTTTACTTATTAATTCTACTTAATTTTATGTTGCGAATAGTTTCGTCCAAAAAGGATGGGGGACTTTAAAAATAAAGTGTGGAGGTACTAGCGCGTTACATCTTTCTATCAATTCACAACTTAACATCGTATAGATCGTAGTCAGCCCCAAACAAGTAAACGAATCCTTCCTCTCTATAATGTTACTAAAGGTGTAGCAAATGTTTAGTAACATAATATTTCAAACAAGGCTGTATTAGAAATGGCAATTTATTTAGAATATGTCTCCGGTGTTAGAAAACGCCCTGCCCCCCGCGTGCCTCGCGCATCCCCCGCGTCCCCCCTTCGGCTCCTTGCGAAATCTTTAGTGTGAAAGCAAAATCTGATCTAAGGAAGCCGCCAGCCTTCGTGCTACGAGCTCTTGCATTAATTTGCACAGAGTAATGTATAAGATCAGATTAAACAAGTGTATTACGTTGCCTTTTTTTAATTACACTGTATTAGTATAGTTGAACATTATATCAACGCCATCTACTGTTGAACTTTTGTAACACAGTATTAATTGGAATCATACTAATATTATAAATGCGAATGTTTGGATGGATGTTTGTTTGAAGATATCTCCATAACGGCTCAACGGATCTCGATAAAATTTGGCATACATGTCAAAAATAATATCATAGTCTGGAAGAACATATAGGCTAATTAATTTTTTTTTGTGAGTCCCCGCGGATGTAGTCGCGGGCGACAGCTAGTTCTAATAAGTTTAAAATCTGACGTGAAGAGAAAATAAAATTTCAAACAGGAAATATTTTAAAGCTCAAATAGTTATAACATAGAAAAAAATAGAGATGGAGAGAAAATCATAAATAATTTTGGTCTCAGAAACCCACCATCATCAGGAATAAAACCATCTCTTTAAAAAAAGATAACACATAAGGTATTTTTAGTAAATCATCTTTCATTAAGATACTTGTGATAAAAGTGTTTAGAATAACTCTGTGAACAGAAACAACTCAATTCTTCCGAATAAAATTATCGTTTTCACATACACATAATTTTTAAAGCCATTATATAAGTTATATTTATCCACTCAAATTGCACTCAGAAGCTGCAAATTATCTCAAGAAATGACAGTAGCATTATGAAAAGGGATTTGATATAAATAATTAATATACTCTCTGAGCGCTCGGTAGTCTGTGCCAGCTTTTACGTTTTAAAGTGAATAGGTAAGAGCTTTTGTGTAGTAAAACGAGGTTCCGTTCCCAATGAGTCCGCGCCCTGTTTTATATTAAATTAATGCAACATTACTAAAGTCCCAGTTAATACCGAATGAGGTTTTTATAACGCGTATATTACTAAAGCTTCTATGTTGTACAGAACAACGAACATGCCTCATATAATTTGTTATTGTAAAAAATGTGCTGCTTAACTACAGAATGTTGATTTAGACGGAGTACGTATAGCTTTTTTATAGTAAAAGTTGGTGAACGTGCATGCGGCCACTTGTATTCGCCTTAATAGCAAAATGACAGTTGACATTTGCAGATGCGTTGCGTAATTGACGGAGGCGGGCACGCACAGAAAGAAAACATTTACCGATCCACCTCCCTTTCCTATCTCTTCCTTATAAGACAAGAATGGAATGTGGAATATATTAGAATTAGGCCTACGCGCTTTAAAATGAAACACGGATGCTTCCATTTAACGCCTGTCTTCTGTGTGGTCGTGGTATTTCACCGGTCGAGCGGCCCATTCTTGGAACAGATATTGTTGCGGGCTCTACTTCTGTTTATTCAATATACATCGTAAGTGACTAACCTGAAAGGGTTACTTTTGAACTCATTCGATTTGTAGACTTTCGGTGTGACATATAAATTACGTTCAAGGTCAAGATCGTAAATAAATAAGTAAATAATTATTTTAATTAAGTTCTGTTTAAAAATCTTAATAAATTAATAAAAGTACTAAATGTGCTAATTTACATTATGTTACAGTTAAAATGCAATAATGATTGATTTAAGCTACATTTATTCATAGCCATAATCCATATTGCACACTCAGTCACTACTTGAAAAGTCGCTAAGTATAGATTTATCATACTACAACACTATGGGCTTCCTAAGCGAATATTTAACTACTCTCTGTCTTAATGATTGCCTAACTATTCTAAGCGGTATTTACTAACATATTAAATATTATAAAAAGAGACTGTTCCTAGTTTTAATTAGAGTCCATAGAATGCAGTAAATGGCACTGCATAGAAAGTTGCGTGGCTTTCACGCTTGAGGTCGCTGTGTATTTGTAGCTAAAGAGGTCACCACATTTATAACTCAACAGTGCATATTCAAATTACATTTTAAATTAGTTTCTGAATTCATATATCTGCATCGTGATAAAGATCACAGATATACCTATACCTACAGAATACCTACAGACTATGATCAGTTTATTTTACGTCAGTAACTGACACATTCAGAGATATTTAATAGAAAAAAACTTGAGAGGTGTCAAGGGACACCCGGATGGAACGAAGTTCCTTTCTATTAATTAGTGAAGGAACCAATGTTTATTCTATGAATAAAAACTTAAGTCTTCACAAGAAGTACATTTTATTACTATGAATTTTCGTTATATATATTGTCACGTATTTATTTGTATTGTATTGTCACGTATTCGTTATATATTGTCACGTATTGTAGCAAAAAGTGTCGTGACAAATTTTCGTAAGAATTTTTTCCGTCCCTTTCACAACGCGCGATAAGGAACTTCGTTCCAATAGTTTACAAAATATCTTAGTATAGATATGTCACATTAAATCTTACAATAAGACTCCCTTAGTTACAATTAATTACCTTACCTACTCCCTTAGTTACCTTAGTTACCATTAGCAGTAAGTAACAAATGTTTATTACTGGGAGAAAATACATCAAATATTCACTACCTTAAGCTAAACAGTCGATAATAACTAGAGAGAAACAGTCCAGCACTAAATCCGGTACGATCCAGTTAATATTTCATAAGTTAACACTGCGACGACGTAAATTCTACGCTAGTGATGTTCTATATTCGACACGCCGAATATGATTTCATCCGAAATGTATTCTAATTATGATCCTTAGATTCCTTCTAAATTAAAGTACCTATTTTGAGTCGTTTTTTGTAGTAAAAGGAGTCAAATCACTAATTGCATTTGTAAGTGATAAAATTATCTATATCACAAATAATTTGGAGCAGATGCACTGCATATTTCTAATAAGCAGAAAGGGGAATATTTAGAAAATAATTTATTTTTCCTATTCCTCTCCTCCCTTGTCAAATCCATTCACTTCCTCGTATTTATAAATCCCTCTTAACCTTTGTCAACCTCACTTAAGCGTGTTTTTTGACTTATATGTTTTATTCTAACACTCCTTTAAATATTTGTAACTAGCTTTTACCCGCGACTCCGTCCGCGCGGAATAAAAAATAGAAAACGGGGTAAAAATTATCCTATGTCCGTTTCCTGGCTCTAAGCTACCTGCCCACCAATTTTCAGTCAAATCGATTCAGCCCTTCTTGAGTTATAAATAGTGTAACTAACACGACTTTCTTTTATATATATAGATGTTGGCAGAACCTTGGCTCTCGAACTATATCGTCTCGAACTCGAACTATATCGTCCTGTATTGTTAAAACATCTACATATCATATTATTCCGACAGTTCAATCTGCATGTAACACTTTAACTTAAAGAAATCATATATCATTGAAACATCGATGTGTGTAAAATATTTCTCTCCGCTTTAACCATACACTCAAACTGCCGCCATGAATAACAGAAGTGGGGATGTTCTAGAATTATGACGTCATCGCTCTAAGAGTGCTAGGTGGACGATTGAGCAACATAGAGTAAACTAGATAAAGACATGTCATTGAAATGTAAATGTTTTGTCTCTATTTATTTTGTCAGAGAGGAGTGACAATATACTGTGTACGCCAGCTACCTCAAGCCAAGTGGTTAGTTAGTTAGTAAATAAATTGTACAACTGTTGACAACACAGATGCATTTAAAGACATAATTTAATGTTTAAAATTATTGTATTTAATACACGTTAGTACGTTAGAGTAGGGAGGAGTGGCGGCGCTTAGTACAGCGGTTCACCGTTACCTGATGACCACGACCAGTCTGAAAAGACTGCAGCGACGAAGAAGAAGAAGAATACACTTTAATTCTTTAAGAAACATTTCATTCGTATTACAATAGTTATTACAAACGCCCTATCTGTTATTGTGTTCTTCTATAATCTATGTCGAGCCATTTTGATACATCTATAGCGACTGTAGATGGTTCCCCGGATAGTGACGGACATCCTCTGATTGCGTTGTATTTTTCACCGGCCAGTATTGACCCGTCCATCCCGAGGACTGATTAATTTGCCTCGCCACTGCGGACTTCTAAATCGTCGCCTCTAAAATAGCGATCGACACAAAACCTATTTGAACGGTTTAACGCAAGTCTTTTTTTAACGTTAACATATTTAGCAAACAATTTACTTTATGTTTTACTGCCTTTTACATATATATACTAGCTTTTATCCGCGACTCCGTCCGCGCGGAATAAAAAATAGAAAACAGGGTAAAAATTATCCTATGTCCTATTCCTGGTTCTAAGCCCACCAATTTTCAGTCAAATCGATTCAGCCGTTCTTGAGTTATAAATAGTGTAACTAACACGATTTTCTTTTATATATATAAAGAAAGAATATATATATAAAGAATTCCTTCTAGAAAGCTACATTACATATCTTAAGACGTAGATGCATTGTACGCAGTACTACGTCATTGCGTGCTACACCATCACTGGTACTACGCCGCTACCCTGTGCTACGCAATCATTTGGTACTACGCCGTTGGATAGTGCTACGGAGTTATATGATGCTACGCCAAAGCTTTGTCTAAAGTACATTTTCTATATGCTACATTTTAATTTATAACCTATCATATTACCTAAGCGAGTAATAAACGTCAATAAAACCAAAGAATTGGTTATTTATAGGTACCTTAAACAAAGTATACATTCCAAACAAGATTAGAGCACGGGGTCACGCGTGACTTGGCCGCTATGAGCTTTATAGTGAACGAAGTAACTTTGATATGTTGTCCAATTCGATTTTGAAACATTCTATTTTGAATCCAAATAACACTTGCGATACGTCTGATCTCTTTTCCGTCATATTAGTATCCTTACCAGTGATTTCCCGTCTATTAAGTAGTAAAAAAACCTTGTAAACACGAGAACACGCGAGCTGTTTTTTCGCTTCCGCATATTTTTTGTGATCGGAATATTTTCTAAACTATAAGTCATAACGATATACTGTGGAAGGCAATTGTCACGTACTCTCTCGTACTCGTATTCTCTTAATAACAAACATATTTATTTTGAAAAGGTGTCCTAAAAATGCATCGAAAGGAAAAAACATAAATATTATTACGTGAAAACCGTAAAATACAAAGATATGGCAAGTTTGACTTTTTTGTAACACTTTTTGAGATCAATTAATTCTCTCATACATATTTTTTATAGCTGTATAACCTACGTAAGCCAAAAAGACACATTTTAAATGGTTCAAAAAAACACTGATTACTCATGTATACTAAGCTGTAATTATAATTAAAGATTTACACAAATCATCTGGAATAAATAACCTACATGATGGTGAAAACCGTATTTTAATCTGTGTCTTGGCTAAGACTAACAGAAGTAATACGAAAACATCCTTGTTTTATAAGATAGAAGAAAACTCGAACTAGAATAAATCATCATCTCCCAGGCCTTATCCCACTCACGTGGGGTCGCCACACAAGGTTTTATAAACCTTAAAGTTTTGGCTTAATTTTGTACGGCCGGCCGTACTTATAAGATAAATAACTATTAAAATATTTATATTATTAATCTGTATTTATAAACAGCTTTTCCGTTTAATACTGAAACTCGTATTTCCCAAATAATAAATTGTACTTTGATGTTCTGAATATTAAATATCTACGTAATCCTAATATTTGTTAAGCTTTCAATATTACGTTATATTAAACAATGTTTCTCTTTTATTTAGCTATATATTACAGATAGTTATTTCGTGAATCAAAATAACAATGAACTCGCAAACTTTGACTATACAAAAAAGGACTATGCAGGGAGCTGTCGTTGTAGTTAATTTTGTAATTTCTCGCGATTGTGGTAAAGTAGACAATCATATATGTGCATGCTGACACGTAAAATTTAAACACACACTGATCGTGCACAAAAACAAACAAGATGTTTATCTCGGCCGGTAAGAGAGGCGCTATTATTGCGGTCATTTCTTCCAGATAACATGTAAAATCTGCTAAGGTGTAGAAAATAATATAAATATGACGAGCACCTACAGTACCACACAGATATTGTGCCACTTTTGTTACATAGACAGGATAACACTAATTACGTGAACGGTGTGCTCTCATGTCCGCAATGTACGAGGATTTTTATAAACAAAATTGGCTACATAAGCCACATGCGAGCACATCAACGTCAAAACCGGAGTTAAAGACAATCGACGTGGCCGATATCGGCCGGGATTACATCATCAGCACTAGTCAGTTGTCATGTTTAAGTTTGACTTATGTAAGAAAGAAAGAAAAACATTTATTGCTACACATAAAAGGCACAAACTTAATATACAAGTGTGGTAAAAGGAAGCCAACTCGACAAAGCAGGGTCATTTAGGAACTTATTGTTCATGTTTATTTGACAGAGTTTCAAGTCGAGACTAGTCCAGTCTCTTAATTGTCAAAGTTCGCAAAACAAAAAAATATACAAAAAACTACGCTTAAAGGGTACACAATTGTACACATGTATTGTGTGTAAATGCAAACATTTTATCTATAAATCACAATGTAAAACAGGCCTATAGCATCTAACAGTCACTCACTACCGACGAAATAACCAGACCTACAAGACGTTAGTTATCTATTCGTTCTAAAATGTACCGTATTTTATTTGATTAGAGTTCAAAGTACTCTATTTTGTTTCAAATCTTACACATAAGCCATAAATTTTGTCGGAAAACAGGGCATTCTGTACGCAGTTGAATCACATAGAATAAAATTGGGAATAAAACAGATGTGATAGAATTTATGTAATACCTACCATTTGGTCATAATCTTGTTAATATAAAAATTCTTCATAAATATTAGTTACGTTACAGGAAAAACCTATAAGAAGACGAAAGGTTTTATTAGACTTTAATGAAAAATATAAAAAATTGCTGACATTGTACGTTACATACGTAACATTTCTATGACGATTTTTATTCCCGCCATTAATTCACAAATTTCAATTGTTAAAGCAACGTAATATCCAGTTTTATCTTATAGCAACTTAACTTTAATTTTGAATAAAACAACCTCTTAGAGACGACAATTGTGTAGGTAAAATTGTAAATTATTTTGATGATAATGTACGGTGCTTAATCTTTGGCCGTTAGGCGCCGCTAAGTCGGTAGTTACAGGAAAAGGCTAGTCTATTTGTGGTCTTTAATGCACGATCCTCTGACGCCCTCTATAGGGTTTTGTTGACTTTGAAATTTAGTAGCAATCAAAAACAATCTTCTAATAGTACGATTAGAATTACATTTGATTTTCTTTGAAATTTTCGGATTTTACATAAATCAATATTATTTTTCTCACAATATGAGAAGCTAAGGGAGACTATATTGGGTTAGCATGATTAATCTTCAGTAAGCTCTCACTGAGGGACCGATGTCTTTGAGTACGGGACTGAATACTTCAGTTTTCTAACTGTATTTCGTGCTAAGTTTTTCTAAAGCGACCAAAGACGATTATTTACTTTACTTTACGATTATTTAGACTATTGGAATCATCTATAAGTATGTAATTTATTTAATAATTAATTGTGAAAATGATCTGAAAAAATTATTTATCATAATATTGGTTCATCATCATCATCATTCAGTCTCGTAACGCCCACTGCTGGGCATACTCCTCCCCCAAAGATCGCCACGATGATCGGTCCTGTGCAACCCGCATCCAGGATTTTACAGTGGTAGATCCCGCAACCACAACATTTCTTGGGTGCACGAATTGGCCGGGTCGACCGGTGCAATATCACGACCACACAGAAGACAGGCGTGAAGTGGAAACAATTCCGCGTTTCGTCTGATGAGTGTGGTACTGGAGGCCTAATTTTAGTCCTCTTTCCCTTCCCACCCTTTTCTTAATAGGAAAGGATGGGAAGGGGAAGTGGATTTGGCGGAATAGGGGACGCATAGGAAGGAGAAATATGCTCTTTCTGTGCGTCCCCTTCTCCGTTAATTAAAGGTAGGCAACGCATCTGCATTTGCGGATGTCTATGGGCAACGGTCGCCTCGCTATTGCGGCGAATCCAGGTGGCCGTTTGCTCGTTTGCCATCTTATGATATAAAAAAAAATCCAGGATCGATCATAATATTGGTTATCGCGATATAAAACTACTTATATAATTTCCACGAATCGTAACATTCCCTTTTCGCACATATAACTTTCAATTCTGCGTTTCGATGAGATGTCTAGACGACTAATTCAATAAAATGCACCCCAACCTTTATAATTTAGTTTCCAAGATTATATCAACCATTTATATATACGTTTCTTTTGGCAGTCAATCTTACTAATATTATAAATGCTTGGATGGATGGATGTTTGTTTGAAGGTATCTCCGGAACGACTCAACAGATCTTGATGAAATTTGGCATAGATGTAGAACATAGGAAGAACACATAGGCTACTTATGAAGTTTTTTTTAATTCCTCGCGGATGGAGTCGCAGGGGACAGCTAGTATTATTATACAGATGTTTCAGGACTGGAACCTGCTTTTTAGGAATCTCTCGAACCTTACTTCTGTTTGTTTACAGATAACTCCAAAACCGCTAAATGGATTTAGTCGATTTGGCACAAAGATTACTGTCTGGAATAGCACGTAGACTTTTTTTTAATTCCGCGCAAACGAAGTCTTGGGCAAAAGCTATTAATATATAAGTAGAGGTCATATTGCACTTTATTTAATCATATTTAAGAGGGAAAGAGCTCCAAAAGTTAAGATATTATCACAAAGAATTCAATACGCGCCCCCATTTTTGTGGTAAACTACCAAATTTTCTATGGTATATAGTCATTAAGTTCTCCACAGCATGTATACAGATCCAAATTTTAAAGCGACGTTTCCACTGCGATATAAATTGAAATGAAACTGATTTTATTTTGCATATTGAAATTGGATTATCTAAAAATTGTCGGCGCATCGGATTCCGATGAGCTGGTCCCAGCGCGGCGGGGCCTTGGACGCTCAGGTGAAAGTTTACACCTGCTATCGACAGTTCGAACATACAACACATAAACTATGAACTTGTACAATTAAATAATCTTACATTTTACTTAACACATAGTGCACAAATAATTTAATGTGTGTTTTGTACTACTTTTTTACTACAAAATTAAACTTTATCTTTTCTTTCTTCTTTATGGTTTCTGTATAATTTAAATGAATAATAATATCCTACATTATGTGGTTGTGTATTAAAAATTTACTAAAACCAATAAACGGATTGTAGTAGATTAATATAATCTTATTTACGATCAAATAATATTATAAAGCACTCTTGTATAATTTAAATTGTTTGATCAAATAAGTTAACACAATTAACGTTAAATGAAAATTAATTTTGCGGACAGGTAACCCTTAATTAAACTATAATTCATTCTATCTGTGACGAACACGACGGTTTCGGGTCGGTACAGTTTGCAATAGAGAACATTATATTGTAAATAACTGAAGCGACACTTACCAACTCGATGCCCCGTTCACTACCTGCAGATGCCTGGTCACTCTGTCGATGTCAGTCGAGTCAAATAGTCTATAGGCGCCAGCGATGCTGCCCTCATGATGCACCCGATACACCGTAAGCGTGCTATAGACGCATTGAACGCGGAATCGAATATTCTAGCGACTCCGTTTGCTAGGAAGCCGATACGTCCCATCTGTAAGTCTTTCTGTCTTAACTATTCTTACACATTTTTTTCTTACAATGTTGTTTACATCGATTATCAAATATTTAACAAGGGTTATACAAAAATAAAATTATTCTACAATTTTCAATATATTTATTTTCAGTCTTAGTTCGTAGTCTACGTTGTCGGTCTGTACATTTCAAACTCGTCGGATACGGAATACAGAATTTCCTGCGATATCCCATTCGGTATTCCTCCGGGCCGGGAATTTTGCACCTTTATTATTTATACGCACGTCGGGCGAATTCGCGCTTCGGTGATAAATTATAAACAATTTGTCTATTCCCATTTAATTATTCAGACGTGAAAAAAAAAGTTTTGTTTGGAAAGCTAAAGCATTTTTCGTATTGAACTCTTGATTGAAATGAGGTTTGGATTGCTTTTCTTTCATTTTTAACTAAAAAGCAAAGGTGATCCACGTTTGTTTAATACCGAGTTTCCTCGACTCAAAGGGAAGCGCCCAATAAACGTTCTTTTTATGAAATTTGTTTTATAAATATATTTATTCACAAACACTTAACAGTCAAAAATATTTTTGATTTTAGAACGCTTTAAAAACAGGCGAACATGAACGAAAATATGTGTATGTCTGTTCTGTTGCGTTATCAAAATCACGCTCTATGGAAACTTTTTAAAAACTTTTTTTTTTTGTAAGCTTTCAATGTGTTTAATATAAAAAAAACATAATACTGAAACAAAACCAACCAATAACCTTTAACAATTAATCGACAATTCTCATTATACGCTTGTCGACAATGAATAGGATTGCCCAAACAAAGGTCCGCCCAGTTCCCGAACCTCACGAGGAACTTTGAAGCGAACAGCCTGACTTATAACGTGTCGCTTTAAAAAGATAAAGTCTAATGCTATCAGATAGTACAATAATTTAGCTTAATATTTCCCAGTTTAAACAATAAAAACAAAAATAAAATAATAAAACCCTTTATCGGTACCGTGTCAAATGAAAATCCGCTATCTGTGGACCTAGCATTAATATTTGTGACCAAAACATGAAGGTTTTGGATCCTTATCGCCGATTCTGTTCAAGTTAGCATTAGCTTTTTGATGTACTTTACGCCCGATACGCGCTGCACAAATTTAAATACAAATTTGTCAATGTCGGTATGATGGCGATTGTCACAAATATTCGAGCTAGATTCACTATCTAGAATTCACTATTCAGTTACAGACATAACTTAGTTAATAGCGTATACGGTTTTATTCGATACTAGCTGTCGCCCGCGACTTCGACTGCGCGGAATTAAAAAAAAAACTTAATATGTCGAATTTTGAAATTAGTTAGTTATTAAAAGTTACTTTGCCTTAATGAGTGTGTTTTGTTTTATTAAATTGAAAAAGTACTTTAGTAGTGTATAAGAGATTGTTTTTTTTTATCTTTTCCTACTTTTGGTCCCTAAGAATACTTTAAATAGAAGTAGACGAAAGGAGATCTAATGTCTATTGCTATCACCATAAGGAATAATGTCTCATCCCGTAGACAGCACTTCACAAGTTTACCATCAAATTGGCAGAGTCAGTCTGCGGAGCGTCAAGTGTCTTCCGATACAAACTGACAGGATGGGGTTAATTAAAGAGGAGGATGGCTATATACAAAGTGTCTAAACCAGAAAGGAACAGTCGGGTCGCCTTTATCACACGCCATAGAATCTCAATTCCCCAGTCGATATCGTCTGGTATAGCAATCTATTTTAATGAATTATTATCTACTTAAATTATAGACTTGTCTCATACTTAGACTAAGTTGGAAACAGATGACAACTTAACGATTCAGCTCATAAAAGCTTAGGTACGAGAAGCAAAATGTTACACTTTTTCGACATTGATAACCTATAATGTTCCCATTGAGAACTTAAGTTTTACTTTGACCCTTCGTAGACTTACAATTTAAATTATCAACTGAAGTATAACTGAACGAATGAATGAATGACTGAACGAATGAGTGAGTCATTTTTGCCAACAATTTTATAAGTTGAACTATCTCATGCGCATGACTTCGTGCGGGCGGAATTAAAAAATAAACTAGAAGTAGCCTGTATGTTCTACATCTATACCTAACATTCAGATTAACGGAAACGATCAAACTTATGAACCGAATGCAATGGAAACAAACTCAATAGTTTTCATACTAATATTGTAAATGCGAATGTTTAGATGGATGGATGGATGGCTCAACGGATCTTGAAATGAAATTTGGCACGGTGGTAGAACACAGTCTGGAAAAAGCTAGTATATGATAAGATAGTGTTCAATTTAAAAAGTTTATGTTGAACATTAGAGTGACAGAGAGGGCGCCACAAAAATCATCAAATGAAATGATTCAATATTTATTTAATAAATACGACGGGCGGCAATCAGACGGCGACGACGGAGACATAGAAGCGGTGTGCAAATGGAGGAGGTATTTCAAAAGCTCACACACCGAACATAATTACAATAATAGATAACAACTGTGCTAGGGTCTGACATAGATTATATGGCACTCTTTTCAAATGAACATTTTACTCGTGCCTATGAGGTAATTTTTTCGGTCTTTACAGTCCCACAAGGATCTTGCGACACATTATTTTACATTGACAGGGAGCACGCATCAGACGGGGTCACGGACGTAAGCCTAGGTGTGTCCTTGGCCACTGTGCTTAGGAGGAACAAAGGAGTTTAGTGGATATGCTCCTAATCGGGGAGAGCATCCCACATATTACCACGTCCCCCTCAGGGCGCGGAGTATGCATAAAGCATTCCCTTCTTAAAAAAGGGGGGGGGCACTAATTAACTATTTTAATTCACTTTCAGGTCCGATCAGATTGAGTTATTGTTCTGTACTTTCAATTTAAATTACCAACGAAATTATAAATGTATGAATGATATGGTAAGTAAGTGATAAGTAAATTTAAATCAAGTGCCGCATCCTTTATTATTACATTTTATACGATATAATTTAAAGGAATAGCGGCGGAGGACTCGCTGCCAAATTAGCTGAATGCGAAATACTTGCTAAATCAACTGAACGCTTGCTTTGACTCGCCTACGACTTCGATTCAACGCTCACAAAATATTCCTTCGCCTTTCGTCTTGTTTACTTCGTTTGTGTTATCCGTCTTAAAATTGGAAACTGATTTTTTTATAACCGAAAAGTTTTTTTTATTTAAATTTATTCAGTGAAATTTAATGTATTCTTACTAACGATTTTTTTTTAATAACTCTCGAACAAAATCTCCGGTTAGTTATTCATATATTATATATAATAGATAATCCAAGTGTTTGTAATATGTAAGATAAATTGTAAAATAAATTTAGGCTAGGAGCTATACCTGAAACACAAAGTCGCATTTATCAGACGACGTCATCGTTTCGCCGGCTGACTAACTCCCCTGATGCGGAACTCACATCGTATAGTCAAAGAGCCTATTACTTCAAACAACAAACAAAAATACAAAGGAAAATTATTTTATATAAACGTTACATACATAAAACTAATTAATACCACCTTAAACATCAGCTAGAATGAGTCGTGAATACAAACTTCACAAAAAACTGGTGTGAAGTTGAGTTAATAAATAAACTGTGTTCCGTCTGATGAGTGAAATCCGAAGACTAAACCTTGTCCAGAAATTATGACATAATTTCTTATAATATAAAAAAAAAAATGGGACCCATCTGCAAGCACTTCCTTTCGACTAAAATAATTTTTATCAAAATCGGACCACCAGGGGCGGAGATTCGCGGTAACACACATAAAAAAAAAAAAAAATCAGTCGAATTGATAACCTCCTTCTTTTTGAAGTCGGCTAAAAATGAATTAACCAGACGAGTTTGATTAATTCAAATTTACTTCAAACTTTGGGTGACGAAGCTATTTGTTACAATTTTTCTATTTGAAAAATGTACATCCACGAGCCATGTGCTCACATTTGTTTAAATATTAAGCTCTTAGACTATATTCCCAGGCGTTCTGATAACAAATTGGTAAAAATTCTTACACATGCTCCCTTCAGACGGTAAGTTTTCGAATTGTGGATTTTTATATCGAAGCTCTTCTTCTGAATTATTGCCGTGAATTTGTCATGAGTTCGTTTATAGATAACGTTCAAAAATATCTTGGGAAATTATTTTTATTGTTAAAAGTTTTTTTTTGCCTCGTTAGCAATATGAAGAAAATTTATATTTCTTTTTTATAAGCATCATTGTTAGTTACTGGTGATTCTATAGATCTTATCTTACTTCTTACTTTGAATGAATGTATGGATGTTCGTACCACGTCACTTCAAAATTGTTGGACGTGTTTGAGTGAAATTTGTATGAGGAATAGATTACAGTATGAAATAGCTCCTAGATAACCGATTAAAGTATCGTTCTGATGCTTAACTTTGCTTTTCCGTAATGTCAAATATATTAGGTATATTGTTTTTGTATAAATGGAATACATAAATACAATACAGTGATAAAAAATAGCCCATCAATATTCCAGTACTATACATGCTAATTACATCTGTTGCACTCCTTTATTTATCGTAATCAAGCTGCAAACAAAGGTTTCAATACATTTGCAATTACTTTTGTGCAGGCGGATTTGGCTTTGTGCTTTATCTGATAAAAAATGGTAAAAACATTTCAGATTTGATAGGTATGAAACGTGCAAACTCTCTTTGTATATGAACTCTTTTATAAAAAATTGTCCGAAATGTTTTTAATGGTCAATTAAAATAGTATAAAAATTATTTTAAATAATCCCGAGTTTTGGTACACATGCCTACGATAAAAAAAAAGTTAGAAAATCTCCTCCAAAACCAAGTCACTTTAGTTAATGTCTATAATAATGCCCTGGCGAATACACGACACTGTCATTTTAAAAGAACATTCTATACGTTTATAATTATCTAAATATAAGCAGTGCCATCAATAATAAAGTACTTACCAATTTTAATTAGAAGAATGTGGTGCTGTGTGCTAAAGCATAATATATAATAACTAAAATGACTAGATTTTGGTCTTATAACGGTGAGCCGGCTCGTTTGCTTCCTTCTCAAAAGAGATAAGGTTCAAAGGCTTTATTCAAAGACTGTGACATCACGGCGTATATCTGTCTAACGAGGCCATCTCTTGACCCGCTCGTTGCACGCCTCATTGCATACAAGGAAGAGTTAATAAGTCTCTTACCGTAGCTATACTATGTAGCTTCTAACCACCGAAATTATACTATATTTATAGTTTAACTACTGCAATTGGACATAAAAAAAATACAGATAAACTTTATCAAATTTGTAACTCTTTAAAATCAGAATCCTAAGTGGCGCCTGCAAAAAGGTAACAGCAAATATGTATGAAACTCTACGATTGCTATCTAATTAAAGCAATATTGATTCTCATATAAATTAGAAAAAGGAGCAAAATTTTTTTTTATATAAAAACGTTTAGATATATAAACACATTCGTCCCTTAGTGTCCTCGTCGAATGGCAAACAACAAACGCTCTGTTCGTTGTAATCGTAGAATCGCTTTGATTAACGTTGAGTCACTTCCGTATATATGTATCACATATGGACAATGTGTACTTTACATTAATAATATCAAATACGTGAACATGGTTAACTAGTAAATAAATAACTAGTAACTAAATTATAGTAAAATCAATGGTAAATTCGGCGTTGTTTTTAAAGGGGGGGGGCTAGACCGCATTTTAGGGGCTTAACTCTTTTAGAAGTGGAACTATAAAACAGATAAAAATTAACATAGTTTAAATGATAACATCATAGCGATGTAATTGACGAATATGTTATTAATAGTCATGATAAAAAAAATAACAGCGCCTGTGGCTTAATATTAGCTCAAGATACTTAGAAGGCTCATAGTAAGGGAAGGGGTGTTAAAGTTTATAGATAGCGTTACCATAAAAGGATTACCATTAAATATATTTTGCCTAAAATTTTGGAGACAATTCTATAGAGTTGGAATATCGGGGCACTTCTAAACAACATAAGCTCTAGGTTAAATACTCTAGGTTTGACAATAGTTCAGAGAAATACCAAGAATATGGTGTCTCAATACAGTCCGAATATAAGCTGTAATCGCGGTTTGTTGTAATAAAATATTTCAACTTATTTCGAAGACATGACAACTATAGTACGAAAAGGGGTGGGCACTAGTGGGCTGTCATCATTTAGTTTGACTTATGCCCATCAGGTTAGGTATTTTATTTATTTATTTATTAACTGTTATTGCTAATACAAATTATACAGAAAGTTACTAAATACTAATTTACATCGCAAGGGCGGCCTTATCGCTATAAGCGATCTCTTCCAGGCAACCCTGTGGGACAGGAGAGACTAACATAAATAGCGGGGTGTATCATAAATATAAAAAAAAAGGTCAAAAGTAGGTATCCTTGACACGTATATATATACAGTCCGACAAGGTTGTGATGATAATGGACGATAGTAATCTAGTTTCTTAATAAAGGTCAGGTAAATTTGTCGATTATTTGCACTTTCTACCAATTATTTCTTGGATGTCTATTTTTTTTGTGACTGAGTAGTCACTGTTTGCCTTGAAAAGGCTTTTACAGCTTCACCGGACTTGAGGTGACCGGGCGCAGATAGCGCGTAGCCTAAACCTCGTTTAAGAGATGGATGTTGGTAACACTAGGCGACATTCGGTGGCTAGCTACGTGCTCACGCGGCGCGGGTGAACAAAGAAGCCCATCATAACGTCAAGGGTCTCTCGAACCGCCCCGTTTTGAGGCCGAGCGACGTGCTCTCAAGCACTTTCCCGCTTAGCTCTCACCCTTACATAGTAAAAGACGTGATTTATGAAAAAGAAAATACAATGACTTTGAACAGTGCTTTTATAATAAGTCAATAAAAAAAAGATAGTGGGTTTCACCGCCGTGACTTATATCAATTTAACATATATTCTTGTCTCTTACATATCTATACACATATTAACCAAATCGGAGTGTCTGTATGTCTGTAATATTATCTAACTTAATATTTGCGTTGTTGATAATGAAAATTCTAATTTTAAAATTTATGTCTGTCTGTCCGCAAGGCCGTGTTTATTCCGGTTAATCTCACTAACGGCTGGACCGATTTTGATAGGATTTCGTCGGGAAGGTAGCTAATGCATGCCTTAGTATTTATTCTACGGTACTTAATTGATCTTTAATTCTGCGCCAACGACGTCGCGGGCGACCGCTATATCTTAATAAAATAGCTTTAAATTCATTAAGGTATTTAAAGTGTCAATAATAACTTAATGTTTACAGATTTATTTTATAAACTTAGTTTATAAAAATCGAAATCGCCAAATTATAATCGGTTAGCTCATTTTTCAATTTTACCTAATTTTATAATCTAGTCAGATTTTAAACTAACAATGTTGCCAATAGAGACGTTAAATAAATTAAACACTAATTAAATGAGAAATAACTTAATAATAAAATGCAGTTTTCTTTAAAGCGGTCGCAATCAGTTTGCCACAGTTTGTACAGTTCAGTTCTAATCAATTTACTTTCCGGAAAAGTCAGTGTCAGTTAGAAACGAATAAGAAAAAAATAATTTAACAAGTTCAAAAAAAAGAAAAAATTTCTACTCTGGCATTTATTTTTATCAGCCGTCATATCTGAATTCAAGAAAATGTGACTTCAAAGACAAATTACAAAAAAAAAATGCAGCCCCCCCCTCTAGGAAGGAACTGCACCTTTTTGGTGATATTGGTAGAGACTGTGAATTCTGTTTTTGCGACGGGTACCTCCTATAGGCCTCTTCCTCTGCCAAACGTGTGACGATATCTCAGAGGAAGCTTTTGCATCTCCCCCAACTTCGACTTTCACACGTCCCACTAAAGAGGAGATTTTAAACCCCCCCCCCATGTGTGGGTCATCGCCGGTCTACATGGTAACCCGCTTACGACGGCGGTCTGGTTGACGTCACGGACACCCAAACTCGCCCATTAAGGAGAACTGTTACATATATGTTGTGATGTAATAGGTTTTGCTGTGAAATGTAACTAGATAAATTCTAGACTATGGGAAATGGTGTCCGGAACACAACAGACTCTGTCCGTGAAGACAGGCTGCGACCGACGTGTCGGTCGATGAAGAGCCCCATAGGAAGCCCGAGTACTAAAACTCGGCGTTCGTATATATGTTAAGTTCTAAAAAACTTCAATAGCGCGATGCAGAGTTTACCTTTATAACTCTCTAATAAAAGGGTACTTCCTATAGTTACCTATGCTTATATACTTGATATGCTTTAAAGTTAACATGAAATTATAAAAAAATATTTTTTCATAATATTTTATATATTTATTCATTAAAAATGATTTTCAATTCACCGATTGGTTGGTTTCAATGTGACGCAGCGAATACGTTACAGGCTCGAAAATACAGTAACACCAATAACAATTTAAAATGCCATTTAATGTTTAATACAATCAAATATTTGAATCAATTTTAAATTACTTTTTCAGTACATTATTAATAACTAAAACTTTTTTGATACTTATATTAACTAGTTGGTTAATCCAAGTATCAAAAAATGTGTTGTGGTAATGATCATACTGCTATCTTATACTCTGTAAAATAGTGGGCGTTCGGGGATTCCCCGCGCATTTGAGTGTCGACCTCGCAACCCATCGCTCGCTTACTACAGCTTTTATAAAATGTATTAAAATACTACAAATAAGGAAACAGAAATATTTATAGTACGCATTATATATTAGAAAACGCTTATTTAAATTATATGTATATGTATATGTATATTAATACTAGCTGTCGCCCGCGACGCCGTCCGCGCGCAGTTAAAAAAAAAATAAAAAAAAAATGAAAAATAGATGTTGGCCGATTCTCAGACCTACTGAATATGCTCACAAAATTTCATGAGAGGATCGGTCAAGCCGTTTCGGAGGAGTACGGTGACGAAAACTGTGACACGAGAATTTTATATATTAGATTTTTGATTTTTCACCAGATTTTTGCGCCTGTTACAAAAATTATAGCTAACATGCATAACTAAAAAACAACATATAAATTTCTAAGCAACATTTTCTTTTATATTTTCCTCAGTTTAAAATATATTTACAATATAACTAATGGTCATATCAACTAAAACTCTCGATATAAAGTCAACGCAGTTCAGCGGCATCGAGTTTTCAATCGTATCAATATTCAAACAGGTCGTCAAAGGGCATACGGTGGTCACAATTCACTATACGAGCTACTATAGTCAGTGATTCTCAAAGTAAGCCACACAAGATCCAAAATACTTCAATTCTTTGTATAAATTCATTTAAAGAAAGTCGCAACATATCTCCGATTGTCTTTATCTATGACACTCTGATATTAACCGTATATAAATATCTATCTATCTATGTTAATGACTGTCGGTTTCCGAGACCAAAATGTAATATATATAAAATTCTCGTGTCACAGTTTTCGTCACCGTACTCCTCCGAAACGTCTTGACCGATTCTCATGAAATTTTGTGAGCATATTCAGTAGGTCTAAGAATCAGCCAACATCTATTTTTCATAACCCCCCCACCCCCATTTAGTTTTTTTTATCTGCGCGCGAACGGAGTCGCGGGCGACAGCTAGTATCTTATAAAAATAGCCGTTTTCGCGAAGGAAATGGATCATTATGTCTAATTAACATTTAAGGATAAATTAAATTTTCAACCAAAAGTTTGAAGCTCACTGACATCACTAAATATTTAATGCGATTGAAATTTCTCGTACCGCCAAAGGCAAATCTGCTGTACAATATTTGGTAGAATACATTAAATACCTCTTTATTACTACACAAGTTATGCCCCGCGGTATTACACGCCACATTTAATGCTTTCGATTACCTATTTAGAATTTAGATACCGACTACAGATTATTCGTTCGTGAATCGGCAACTGTTGGTATATCCTAGTACTAGTATAAGCGTATAATGTACTTCCAGTTTCGAAACACTGGTACATTTTTTTTTATTAATACACGACGGCAAACAAGCCGATATAGCAGTGGAGCTTACCAATTTCCCCAAGTGGAGGAGGAAGTTCGTAGCAATAATCCTGAGAAGGCACAAGAAGCCGGAATGTATAAAACACGCCATACTGGTCCACCAAACTCTGAAAGGAAAAGCTATGTCCTGGTGCGGTTTCCTTGTGTGTAGGGTTGCCAGGTCGCCAAACCTACTAGCCGGATAGACCAGCCAGTTTGGCCGGACATTTAGGTAGAAAGGTCCGACACCTTATATTATTTAGGATTTTGTTTCAGTATTAATAGGTACACTCTCGATGGGAAATGTAAAAAGCCTAACAAAAGCCGGAAAACCGTTTATTTTGGCCGGACACGCAATCAAAAAGCCTACCTATGTCCGGCTTTATCCGGACGCCTGGCAACGCTACTTGTGTGAACGCCGCACCCAGTAGTAACACAATGTTTCCACCATTATTATTTAGTATAAATAAAAAAAGACATAAATTAAATTGCACATTAATTAAAAGTAATAAAGTCAAAGTGAACAGTCTCTGACATAACCAAAAAAAACAAACCGAAATTGCTGTGTGTGACGTGTACGAAAAATAAAATTCTAACAAGAAATAGTAGTAAAGCAAACGAGTTTAAATCTCACTCGACGTATTTTTTTTTTAATTGCTTTTTATGTTTTCGTGTAAATTCTTAAGTTAATGTAGCCAATAGATGGCGCTATTTCACCTATTACCTATTAGAGCCTCGTCAGTCGGGATTTTTGGTTTTTAAAAATTAAGTGATTTTATATACGTTTGGACAATGAGATTTTTAATGAAAAGAAATATTAGCACACTAGCGGTTTCCCGCGACTTCGTCAGCGCTGAATTAAAAAAAATAGCCTATAACATGCCCGCGGGGTTCGTCAAGATTGAACCAGACGGAGACCAGAACACCCGGAACAAACGCGGCCTTGCGGACAGACAGACAAAAAAATTTTAAACAGCAACCCAAGTAAGAATTATAACTTTCTCTCCGATACTCCAATACTCCAATTTGATTAATATGTATTATATAATATAGAATATTTCAATAACAATTTTAATACCTTTTATTATAAAAAAAGATAAGATTGTAGTACATACGAATAACTTACCTTTTAGATACATTAAAGGTAGACGTAACGTCTGACCTTTTTAACCTTTAAAAATGATAAATTATCGTGTTTATCAATAAGCTTGTCATAAATATATTTTCAGATAAAATAAATAAATAATACTATATTTAATGCTATATAATATCATTTGGATATACCTAGAAGCGAAACCTGACCCTACCTATCCCCTTTTCACACTGCACATAAGGGATCCTTTATTAATTATGTGTCGCTTGAAAGGAAAGAGGTTTCGAAAATATTACGAAACTTCACGATGAGGCCGAGGATTCGAGTAAAATATATTTCAATATACAATATATAAATTTTATATTTAATAACTAGCTGTCGCCCGCGACTCAGTCCGCGCGCAGTTAAAAAAAAAAAAAACAAAAAAAAATAGATGTTGGCCGATTCTCAGACCTACTGAATATGCTCACAAAATTTCATGAGAATCGGTCAAGCCGTTTCGGAGGAGTACGGTGACGAAAACTGTGACACGAGAATTTTATATATTAGATTAATTTTTGACTTGACACCAGTATGTTCTCAAACTTAAAACTCCGCTCAAGTAAGACTTTGACATGTCATCCCTTTTTATTGTCTTTGACAAAATAGAGACAACAATATAAATATCACCGCAGTACTATTTTACAGATAGGGTCGCCAGGTTGCCAAACCTTTAAGCCGGATAGACCATCCAGTTTGGCCGGACATTTGGACACCCTATATTATTTAGGATTTTGTCTCAGTATTAATAGGTACACTGTCGTTTGGGAAATATAAAAAGCCTAACAAAAGTCGGAAAACCGTTTATTTTGGCCGGACACGCAATCAAAAAGCCTACCTATGTCCGGCTTTATCCGGACGCATGGCAACGCTATTTACAGATATGCGTGATTATTTTATAGTCCAGTGCAAATTGCATTGATATGATAGCAGTGCATTTTGATATGAGTTCATTTGTTTGCTTGCTTTTGTTTTCATTCGACGTGCAATTGATTAATACGGTGAGTGTTTCTAATTCACAATTTAATTTTATATCTTACGATGAAAGTTAACGTCTTGATAATTGCACATATCGATGGCTTCTACGAATAAGGGCCAATTTGCAAATTGACAATTATTCAGGAGAGGCCCTCAATGTTTCAACCATATACGAAAAGATGCCTCATATGCCCTTTTACTTAATCAAAACACGTTAACACCTGTAAATGTGTATTTGTGTTTAGTACATGTTGTTAACTAGACTAAGATGTAGCTTTAACATAAAAAAGTAAATATCATCAATTTGTTACTTTGGCCCCATCGATATCTGCTAAGAAATTCAAAGATGTATCAAGTCAACCAATCTTCACTGAGCCATTGTGATTGTCTGAGGCGTAATTATCAATTTAGGGTAACGGATGAATAATCCATTTTGTGTAAATAAGTCACATAGATGCCCAATCGTTTTGATCGCCATAAAATAACGATGAGCCTAGCACGGAAATTTTCGACACGCTCCTTTGTAACGGCATCGCCGAAATGCGTCAAAATTTATATGAGATTTGTTGGTGTACTCACGGAAGGGGCTTCTCCATAAATGTTGTCAATGACGTTACGATGACGTTCTCTTAGAATAGGTAGCTCATAAGTACGGACATCTGATCAAATGGTCTCGGATACGAATCCAGTGATTCGACTATTATCGTGAATCATAACGGGGCTTAGAAGTTACTTAGAATTAAAATTTCAAGTAATCTGCTAAAATTATTTTAAAAAACTAGCTGTCGTCCGCAACTCCGTCTGCGCGGAATTAAAAAAAAACTTTATTAGTAGCCTATGTGTTCTTCCTCACCATGCTCTACATCTATGCCAAATTTCATCAAGATACGTTGAGCCGTTCCAGAGATACCTTCAAACAAACATCCATCCATCTAAATATTCGCATTTATAATGTTAGTAAGATTAACCAACGTTATACCATTTCGACTTTAGTTTAAATCTAATTAATTTTCAGTTGCAACGATATAGAAATGGCCCCGTCAGCGTCCGACGAAGACTATAGAAGTCTCACTCAAGTGTCACCCGCTCTAACCGAAGACAAGATTAACAGCGCCCTCTCTGATTGGTTTAGAGAATCTGTGGTATTCACACGATGGGAGGTATGCTTTAGAGTTATAATGACTTATTAACTAGACTATTCAAACTTTCGTAAGACATTATCATTAACTTATATAGGCACGGCTAAAACACTCACGTATATATATCCGGTGTCGTCACCGACTATTTTCGAGCCCATCGGGGGCCCTTTATCAGGGTGAGTGGGACTGGTATTATTTCGCGGACGCGGCCCGTCGCTCACCGACACCGGATATATATACGTGAGTGCTTTAGCCATTCCTATATAAGTTAATATTAACTAGACATTTTAACAAGTATTTTTGCTAAAATAACTTCCGATTACGATATTTCAAAAACTAAACATTGCGCTAGCAAATAAGAATAAAAAGTCAATTGAAACATTCAATTAATCAATAATCAATGTATATTTTATTTAAAAGATAACGCCATAATGCTTGCCGTTGAATGCACTTGTCTCATACAATTGTAAGTTTGTTTACATGTAATAGAGGTTATCATACAAACGCGTTCGTTCACCGAACAAACACGTTCGTTCACCGAACACAACTTATATTTTATAGGTTGTTTGTGTGGCAAAAGTGTGTTCTAATAATATTTTGATCGACGTGTCAAAGTTGAAAACGTGGAATAAAAAAGTAGCCTAAGTTAGTATCACACAAATAAGCTATCTTCCTGTAAAATTTCGTCATAATCGGTCCAGTCGCTTCGGAGATTACCAGACAGACAGACATATAGAAAGACATACAAACAGACAGACAAAAAATTTCAAGTTTGGACTTTTTGTTCTTATCAACGCAAATATCTTATGCTATTTTCTTTTTCGATATTACACACAGACACTCCATTTACAGTTGTATTATTATTTTCCAGTACGTCGGAGAAATAGGCAAAGGCGACTCCTATTTAAGCGAAGTCCGTAAAATACGAATTCACGGTGTAAATCACTATGGTGTTGACAGAAATATACAAGTTATATTGAAGACGATACCACGTAACATCTGCAGACGTCTCACTTTTAGAAGTGACCAGTTCTTTAAAAATGAAATCGCTTTCTATACAAAAGTTCTACCTAATCTATTACAATTCCAATCAACAACAAAGGTAACTGAGCCATTTGATAGTAATGTTGAATTATTTCTGACACATTGTGATGGTTTAAACGATGCTATTTGTTTAGAAGACGTCTCTAACCAAGGATATGAGAATATTGTACGACAAGAAACAATCGATTTGGAACATTGTAAGGCTACTATAAAAACATTAGCCAAATTCCACGCACTATCCTTTGCAATGAAAGATCAAGAGCCAGAAAAATTTGCAAGAATAAGCAAAGAAATTTCAGAGACATACTTTGATTATAAATTATGGGATTGGTATAAAAGATTCTGGGATAGAATAAGTACTATAGCAATAGATGCTGTTGAAAAAGAATATCCAGATTCAATATATTTGAAGAAAATAAAAAAATTCGCTGTACCTGATACTTATTTCAAAATGATTAATGCAGTTAATAATAAACAAAACGCAGTTATATCACATGGTGATCCTTGGACTAATAACTTTTTGTATAAATATAATAATAATAACATAATTAATACAAAAATAATTGATTTTCAATTATCCAGATATGCTAGTCCAGTACTTGATTTAAGTTATTTTATCTATAACAGTACAAGTCAAGATTTAAGACTTAAATATTACGATGATCTGTTGATATATTATTACAAAGTTTTGGCTACACAGATCAAAAATATGGGCAGTGATCCAGACAGAATATATTCCTGGGATAAATTTATGAATGAAGTAAAGAGATATTCGTTCTTCGGTCTGGTTGCCAGTTTTGAAATGACGCCACTAATAATATTGGATCCGGAAGAAGCATTTGATTTAGATATAGAGGTAAAATCTTTACATATTATGTTATAACATGTTACGGATTCATTCATGTAGTCTTCACCAATTTATACCAAAGAAACCTTATCTATGAACACATTGACTTTTGATTTGTATTAAAAATATTGTCTTCTTTCTTTCTCTAGTTGTTCATTATTTATGTTAGAGTCGTAGAAGTGCGCTTGTGTTTTATTTAACTTTGGCATTACAAGAAATTGTGTGAAAATAGTTAATCTAAATTTTTATTACTTTTAATTCTATGTTGTTATTGGAATTTTGAAGCTAAGAAAAAGAAAAAATAACATTTAAATTCAAATGACGTTTTTATAACAATTTATCAAGAAATGAGAAAAGTTTCTGAGACCAAAATGTCCGTTTAAAACAGACTGTTATCTCTGTTTTGTCAAAGATGAATGAAGATATGTTTTAAACGAAGATTCTAGTCTCAGAAACCAATGTTCAATACTATAATTTTCAGGGGAATCAAGAAGTAAACATTGATGAAATGTGGAATATCGGTCCGATAAAAAATAAAGAGAACAGAAGAAGATCTGCTGACAACGTAGTACATTGTGTTGATAATGGTTACATATGAAATGAAAAAATGCAAACGTTATCATGGGAATCCACTGTCCAAACAAAACATAACACTTAACCTCTTGAAGAATTTTTCTTGCTGAACATTTCGAAAATCAACTCTCGATTAGACTTCAAACTTGTAAGATACACTCTACAGCAGGTTAATGCATCTATTATATGTAGTTACGAGATGAGATTCTTAAAACAAATACTAAAATTAAATCAAATAAGATAATAAGGTATTTAATTCGTTATTTTTTTTATTAATAAAAATTATATTTTGATCGTTTTATTTTTATATAAAAACTGATCCTAACTGAAAGAAACCGACCACCTGCGGCTAGCAGCTATAATTACGTGTACGGTGTGCTCTCATGTCCGGAATGTACGAGGATTTTTACAAACAAAATTGGCTACATAAGCCACATGCGAGCACATCAACGTCAAAACCGGAGTTAAAGACAATCGCCAATCCTGCGCGGACTAAGTTCGAATCACGAATTTTCATTCTTTCAAAACTGACTTACAACAAAATTCCACAACATCCATTTATTTACAAACAACATAGTTTTGCTTTTAAGATCCGTAGATTCATCTTTCATTGTGATATCGGTATTACAGAACGCAAAACCTTAGCCTTATTATTAAAAAAAACATAGGCAACGAATACATGTAGTTAACTAGTACATATATAATCAACTAGTATAAGGAAATGTTAAATATAATATTAATTGCTTTATACCATCTTGTTCCAGTATCAGGTAAATGTCTCACTTTTTTAAATATAATTCCAGTATCAGTATTCTTTTTTTTTGATATAAAACTTGTCGCGCGCGACTCCGTCTATATCAATTTAAAAAATTTAGTAGCCTATGTGTTCTTCTAGACTTTATTCAACATCTGTGCCTTTCATCAAGATCCTTTGAGCTGTTCCGGATATACTTTCTAACATACATCCATCCAACCATCTAAACTTTCGCATTTATAATATTAGTAAGATCCCAGTTTGAGAACTCACTTTAAGTTACTCACTTAAGAGCGATTTAAGCAAGATAACAACAAACAAGCAAATAATTATACTAGTATTCAGATATCGTGGCGGCTCTTAAGTTCGCGCGAGTCGCTGCGCAGAACATAATATTAGATGGCGGGGGAGGGCAGTGCGCAGCGCGCCGATCGCCTTGGACCGTCAAGATATTTAAAAAGAAATCTTTTAGATAGCTGCTACCCATAGACATTGGCAACAATAATAAATGAAGCCTACCCCTATTGGTCAGAAGAGATAGATTGAAAAAAGAATATCATTTTGGAACGAAGTTCCTTATCGCGCGTTGTGAATGGGGGCTAGACGGAAAAAATTCTTACGAAAAGTTGTTACGACACTTTTTGCTATAGTATGTTAACGACGAATGAGCGCTACTTCACCTTGGCAACGACGTGACAATATATAACGAAAATTCATAGAAATAAAATGTACTTCTTGTGAAGACTTAAGTTTTTTATTCATAGAATAAACATTGGTTCCTTCAGTAATTAATTGAAAGGAACTTCGTTCCATCCGGGTGTCCCTTGACACCTCCTAAGTTTTTTTTTCTATTCATGCTTTCCCTCGTCGAACTCACCTCCACTTCCAAACGTTTTCTTAATAATTCATCTATTGCTAAAATAATTTCTACTGTCAATTTTATCTAAACTTACAAATACCCCTTCAAAAAGAATGTAAGAGTTAGGGTTACCTGTTAAAAATAATGGGAAATACTAGAATTAGGCTCTAAACTGTTTTATTTTGCAAAATTTTTCGGTTCCAGAAACTCAAGTAACATTAAGCGGATTGGGTGCTGAATGTAAGTAATTACACTATAATTAAAAATGCTGTAAAGTAGATAGATTCGTATGTTTTTAATAATTAAAGTTAAATCAATTAACTCAAAAACTACCAGACTGACTTAGACAATTCTTTAACTAGTACATATATGCTACATATTCTAATACTAAAAAAATATACGTCAAACTTTCATAACCTCTCCTTTCAATTAAATTTTTAAATGGCAATGGTCACATAAAAGTTTTGCGGAAATAAAAAATCTTTTTGTCAGTGCTGTATTTTAAATTTTAATTGAGTTTTTTTATTGACATTGTTTGATCTAGATAATAAAACTGGTCTGGTGGAGGAAACCTGTGGTATAGACAACTCTGCACTCGATGATGTTCAAGAAGGACCATCCTTTATTGAAACGTACCCATGGTTTGGGGTTATTGTGTTTCCACTTGGTAAGTGAAACCATGTCATATTTAACACCGAACCGAACTCATTAATTGATCTTTCTTCTTTTTTATCTTGTTGCTACAAATTTAACCAATCTGATGAAAGAAATAGCAATGTAATAACCTGAATCGTTTAGACAGAAGTCTTCAAACGAAGCGTATATGTTGCGTATAAAAATCGCAAGAAGAAATAAATGACTGTCAAATGTTTTTGGCAGATTAAAACACAAAGGAACCGTAAAACGTTATTGTTACATTAAAACTTTTAGTACACGGGAAAACCAGCGCGGCCTTCAGTGACAAGCAGCATCAGCTGAATCTCTTTCCATTAGCCAAGAACTATTTTTTTCTCTTTAATTGATATCTTTTGTAACTGTAATTTGTTTTGTTTTTGGTTAATAAACTATATATTTTATTTTTATATAATATCTGTCTCCATCCAGTGGAAAGTAAAAGTTATAATGTTGTTTATGTATAATGTCATTCAACTTCTACTATTCTTTTATTTACAGAGGGTTTAATAACATCATCTCCGGTAGTGTTGATAACAAAACAATTGGTTATCGGCGCGGCTATCGAAATAGCAAATCTACCCAAAGTCGATTTCAGGTTATGTCTTTATTCTCGTTTAACCAAACCCTAACTGATATTTTATTGATTAATGTTCTTCCATTTTCTTTGACAAAACAACGACAACAATATAATCATTGACAACAAATTGTAAATACACAAACCTGAATCACATTTTATTTTTATATTCTAAGATGGCAAAGCAAGCGGCCATTGAATTCGCCGAAATTGTGAAGCGACCAATCCGTTGCCTACCTATAATAGATGGAGGAGTCCGACTATGCGTCTCGTCTTCAACGAATCCATTCCCCTTCCCATCCTATCCTTATATGGAAGAGTGGGAAGGGAAAGAGGTCTAAAATTTGGCCATCAGACTGTACGCGGATTTGCTTCCAGTTGACTCCTGTCTTCTGTGTGGTCGTGGTGTTGTTGCTGTGAGGAGTTAGTTAATTTATATTAGTAATATATTTTTTTAGGGCTAGAACTAAAGTGATACTCGGTACGAACTGCAAAGGACGTAGGCACAGCGTAGTAGAATATTCCTATCATCCGGACTTCCAGAAAAATACATACAGTTCACTCGTTTTGATTCAAATACAGCCGGACTTCGAAGTAGGTAAGTGTCACTCATACTACCAAACTAAACGTAATAAAAACTAGATGGCGCTGTTATCATGTTTCAATTGACGATACGTTTTATACAGAGATTTATTTAATTGTCTCAGAAATCAACGGTAAGTGTCAATATTTTCCAGAGCTTCGGCCTATTTGCGGACCTCCGAGTATGATAAATAAGCCAGATTTCTATGCAGTTTCTCTTGCAGAAGGTAATTTTATTTGTTTTATTTCATCAGGAAGGATCACCAAGCGCTGGTTCATAAATTATAAAAAATACATCAGATGTCTTAGTGACTATCATTTTTTGTTTAATACATAATTTTAAACGTATTTGGTTTTCAGATTGCATGTCGTCAGCAGTAGAAATTTACAAAATGTCATATGTTGATACTAAAGAATGCAGATCGTATTATCGCAGAACTGGAGTAAGTTTTTTTTTACAAAGAGGCAAAGGTTCAAACTGTTCAGCCAATGTTCGACCAAAGTTTTTTATTTACTTTTAAGTCGTATCGTAGGCAAGTCTGGTGCCAATTCTGCCACTCAGTTACATAGCATCTAACTTATTTTTGGAACGAAGTTCCTTATCGCGCGTTGTGAAAGGGGGCTAGACGGAAAAAATTCTTACGAAAAGTTGTCACGACACTTTTTGCTATAGTAAGTATGTTAACGACGAATGAGCGCTACTTCACCATGGCAACGACGTGACAATATATAACGAAAATTCATAGAAATAAAATGTACTTCTTGTGAAGACTTAAGTTTTTTATTCATAGAATAAACATTGGTTCCTTCACTAATTAATCGAAAGGAACTTCGTTCCATCCGGGTGTCCCTTGACACCTCTCAAGTTTTTTTTATACTTTTAGTTGACTTATTAATTAATTTAATATTAACTATATTAAGTTTATTTCACTTTGGTATTTATAAAAATATACTTGATGATTTTTTTTGTTCTAGTTAAATGTCAAAAGTATTTGGCCGAAGTACACTGTGTGTGCCAAAGCGCATCGCGGGGGGGAGTGTCTTTGGCAGAGCGGAGTGTTCCTCGTCACCAAACATGAAAAAAGATGGAAGTTGGTAAGTAAATAATAACAATACTATGTCATAGCACACTATAAACATTCAAAGTTTTTTCATTGGTATATTAAATATTATTTTATATATCATTCCTATATTAATCATTTTTTTCCCGACTGACAAGAGTGCAATTGTACGTATGTATTTAAATTTCATATTGAGCAGGGGCGACCAACCGGTCGATCGTACGCGTGGTCGTACATAGCAAGGAAAATTAATAAAAATACGTAAAACATAACGCAGCAGAAATTGCTCAGACACAAGACTCACACTAAGAAAAGTTTTCAGTGTTATTATTTCCTTATTTAAATAAAAATACAACAAGGGGTTTCTAATTGTTAGATTGTAAAGGGTTTCCTCAGTAAATAGTTAATCTCTGGTCTAATCAAATTGACGATCCTTATCCTGAACGGTTGAACTGCTTCATTAGATTCATGTTCGTCTTCTCAGTATGTGACAGTATTTTTTTATTACATACAGTGGTTTTTTTCAGATTGGATTCGGTGTCTACGGACCAGGGTGTTCGTCTCCCGCTAGGTTTTTAGACTACGGCATGTATCAGCAGTGGGTACGCAACAACATACAGAGGATCGGTCGACCTGCTATTACCAGACTGGCTGGCAACCATATCGTTATGAGAAGACGTTAGTTGCCATATTATAGTACCAGTTTCAATTCAAACCCTTAACTGTATGCACAACAAGTTATAACCATAGACAACCTAGAAATAGAAAATTAAAATTATTTCTGGTGAAACACTTGTTCTCACGTATGTATATAATATAGGTTAACCTTTTTTATACAATGTCACTTTATCTCACAATTATCACAAATAAACTATAATAGTGAGATATGTTAATGGCTGCCATGTAAGAAAATTGACGTACCTCTTTTTAGAGATCGTCTATTATTTAAGTGAGGCTTAAAAGGGGGAGATTAATTCCGAAAACAATTACGAAACATCATGAAGGAGGGAGGGTTCAAATAAAACATCACGTGTATTTATTTTCTGACGACTTAATTTACATGAATTTAATGTATAAATTATTACTTTGTACAAAAAATACAGACGTAAATAGGAGACCGAGGTAGTCTTAAACATCGCCACATACCACCAGAGGTGCGGTGAATGTCTAAAAGTTGTTAAAAAAGTCACGCGATTAATAGACCAGGTTAGTTAATTCGGCGTTGGATCGAAATTATGTGTCAAGTTGGCACGTCGGATACAAGATTAAGCTTGTTTCTGAAGTGCCAAATCAAATGCTGTACCAGACCCATCGTCAATACATTGTTTCTTACAGGTTTAACAACAGTGCAAAGATTTGGGCCGTGTGATCCAGAAGAAACGAAAGTTGAAATCTACACCGACCACTCCTCAATACAACCTGTGAGCGCAAAACCTCGTAACGCCTACTATAATGTAAGTTGCACATTTAAAACTATGTTATCAAACTATCGAGAAAATCTAAACAATCTGGAATTTTTAAATCAAACTCATTTATAAATTGACGCTATATGTTACAGCAATTCGTAAAGGTGGTACTTCATTGAATATAAAGGAAATGACACTCAATGAAGTTTCACCTTTACAATTCACTAAAATACAACACATCAAATTGCAAATTGAAGAGCGTCGGTGGCTCAGGGGTTAGACACTTGACTTGCAATCTGCAAGTCCTGGGTTCGAATCCCGTCATGTACTAATGTGTTTTTCGATTTACATATGTACATTTATCCGACGTTCTTACGGTGAAGGAAAACATCGTGATGCTGCACATATCAGAGAAGAAATTCAATGATATGTGTGAAGTCAACCCGCACTTGGCCAGCGTAGTTGACTATGGGCTAGTCACCCCTAACTTGGGGTAGGCTCCGAGCCCCTTGGTGGGGACGTATAGTGAGCTGACGATGATTTGCAAATTCGTTTGACATGCAATTTGCCAAAATTTGGGGGGGGGCTAACAGACAGTATAAACAATAAGCCAGTGATACAACCACATTGTTGCATACATCTGCCTTAAATTATATTTCTCAACAGTTCACAATCCTGGCTGGATACGAGTATTCATGTATCGTATTTCGAGCCAACCAAGATATTGGAGAAGAACCAACGATTCATTTGAAAAGGATGTGCATAGCTAAACATATAGCTTGTTACCAATTTACAACATTGCAAATCGATTTCGAAGTTACCATTGGTTACTTCGATAAAGTTGAATATCATATTAATGTATATGGAATTGAACTGAAGCTATTAGATGCAAAGCGCATGAATGTACTCTCGAATGCTAGACATTATCATCCACCTATAGATAAAACGTATACACCTTACATTTACTCTGGATGGGGTATTGGATAAAGCAGGATAAGATTTTAGATAGAGAAAGAGATGATGACGCTAGCAAGATTGTCTTTTGTTTCCTTCTCACTCTCCCTTTGAATATTTTGTTCTATTTTTAAATCATTTATGGAAGGTATCAATTCGTCAACGTTCCAATTTCAAATTCATTTTTTTTAACTCGTCATAGATTTTAATAGAGTTTTTTTCAAAACTAGAATTTATTTTTTGATTTCGAGATGACGAAATAAAACGGTTTCAAAAGACAATCTCGCTTCAAAACTGCATATTCGTTTATGACTATTTTCTATATTTGTCACACTTACCTAGTATAAAAAAGCTAAAACTCAAAGCTAGCAATTCTTAGAACTAACGACGATATACTTGTATTTCTTACACAAATATGACAGAATTTCATATAGGAAAGGTATATTGCGTCATCATCTCACACCGTTCCGTACCTCCATCCGGACTACCACAGAAATATGTTTCCGTTACAACTTCTAAGCCGATTTTAAAATTGTATGCCGTCTATCACACCGTACCGAATACCTACTTATTGTACCAATGAATTGTCTTATTTATAATTTATATGTAATAAATAAATTTCTTTAGAAATTGAGGTTTTTGTTTATATTTTGAAAACCACAAATAAGATTCCGATGGTTGTCTGATATTATTTGAAAACTGCTATAATTACAGTAGAAGTTGTAAATAATTATATAAAATAGTTAAAGAAATAGAAAAATAAAACTGACTAAAGGAAAGGAAAACAAATAAAATAAGACATTAACCCCTAGAATCTCAATTATTTAACAAAACGGAGAAGTATAAAGTACAATAATCCGTTTGCTAATGATTGCATATGTCTGTAAAATACAGGTACTCTTAAAGAACCATTGATTACACTACAGTGTATAACACATCCATATTTAAGACGCCGTATGGAAAATATACTTGTTTTCAATCCAGTGAATGCAACGAATTCAATTTCTTCGAATACTCATACTTTATATTTTGAACGTGTGACGTCACACAGACACACACACACCGCATCGAGCACAATAAAACTGTAATATCCTGTTCGGAGTGCACAGAATTTGTGCAGGAAAGATTTCCAGACGAGTTTCGGGCAGTACGTGCTCGTAGGAATCTTTAGTTGGGAAATATAATATTTAATAGAATAGGCCGGAAATTGAGTTCCATGTTACTTTAAGAGTTTAAACATATTTTAAACGTCACTAAGGTAAGTTTTCAAATTAGAACAAAAATGGTACAAATAAATAAGTCAATAATAAACAGTAAAATAATAAAACTATTGCGCCACCAGGAATTTAATAACCTCGCCATATTGCAGAAAAGTTTAGAACTAATTTCTCTGTGCACATTGTAAAGATATATAATCAAAAAGGCTATTAAATCAAGCCCAGGCTAAGTTTTTTACATTCTTGATTAGCTTATAATAAAGAGGCAGTTAAATTTAAGATTCACAAAACGAAAGGTTGTACTAGTTGTTAGGGCCCTAGAATTTCGGACTGTATGAAAGGCTGGTTTACTGCCGTCTTGAATCACGATAAACAATTCCGGTCAAGGTTCATTCGGAAAGGTCGTCGGTTGCCGGTGGGGTCCGAGGAAGCGAGTGTCGTTGCCCGTCCGCTCGTTCGCGCTGCCGGTCGTGACGTCGGTCGTGACATCGCGGGGCCAGTCTTTCCATGTCTCAACTCTAGTAGTATAAAATCATAGGTAGTTTTAGTAGTACAGTTACTACTTTACGTACTACTTTAGTAGTACAGGTAGCTTGTTATTTTCGAATATCTTGGCGGCCTAGTCTTCGATGCGTTGTACAATGCCTTCTTCCGCATTCCGCTACGCCTAGCTGCGTAACGACTCGTTAAAAACCGCCAAGATATCTGAAATCTATAATACTAGTAGTACATAATTGATGATTGTAAAGAAAAAATGGTTATTGTGAAAAAACTATAAAAGACATATATGCTATCGCGGACTTTCATTTAAAACATTTAAAGAGCTATAATCTTCCATACATAATTTTATGTAGGTCCTATAGTTTAGCCTACGTAAGCGATGAAAGCAAAAAAGTCCCTAATTTTCGCAACGTATTTTGAATCTAAACTCAAAATCTACTAGTCTTTTAGTTATTTAAAATGAAGTCGGCTAAAAATAATCAAAAAATGGGACCCATCTGCAAGCACTACCCTTCGATTAAAATAGTTGTTATCAAAATCGGAGAACCAGGGGCGGAGCATCGCGGTAACATACTTAAAAAAAATACAGTTGAATTGAAAAACCAAAGTTGTGCTACTACTACCATTAGTTTTGCGAATAGTATTACTGTTTTGGATGTACTGGATTTCATTGTAGAAACAAAACAAAAGCTTATCAATATTTCTGATTTTTGTTATGTCAAAAACAGTATGTTTTTGTACAAGTGTGTGGTCATTATTTGGTTTTAACGAGGTTAAAATGTAAAATGTAGTTTGTCAATAATGTAAATTATTCCGTTTTAGATTGGAATAAATATGCTATTATTTATATTTTAATATCTCTATGTATTGCTAAGGCAAGCACTTATACATAAATACATATCCAATCCACCGACATTCAACAAAAATATTCGTAATAAGAACTTCGGATGGACGTTAGTGGACACAAGAGTTATGGTCTGGATTCATGAATGCAATCGGAACCACTCCAAATAAACGGATTCGTAAACAGCGCTGGGAGTTCACGGCTGTTCGTATCTGTCGAGAGTCTGCCTCTGCCACTTATTGAGGACCAAATATGAGTATAAGTCATAAGCGACATAAACTAAAAAAATAAAAATAGCTTTAATGATGTGTGTGATTTGCGACTAGATGACGCTGCTCTCACTTTTAATCTCATTGATGCCAAAAAATGTTTTGTTGTTACTGTTAGTCAGTGATTATTGCGAAGTTTCCGTTTGCTTTAAGGTGAGTTAAAATGTATTACATGGTTGATACGAGAAGAGTTAAAGTTCCATAAAAATTGTAAAATAGATATATAAACTACTTTGAAATATTAAAGTGCCTGCAATCTCGATAGTTATATATAGATAACGCAAAAACTACTTTTTAATTTTTCATTAAAAAATTCAACCATACAATGTTAAACAATTTTGTTTGGAATAAAAAAAATACTACTCGATTGATCATCGGATGGTGACGCCCTTGATGTATAAGAGGTTAGGAACGTACGAGTAACTCTGATTATTTCTATAGTTTACAGCGAGACTGTAACTATAGTCCGGTCGCGGAGCAGGAAGAATTTCGTACATTGAACTCGCATTACCTGTCTCTGTCGCTCCCGCGTAAATACAATGAGTCTCGCTCGCACAGAAACAAAGGCCGCCGTCCTCAGGGATTCTAAACCTTTAGTTTGTTTGTTTGCATAATAAAAATTTTATGGGCTCCGTTAGAAGGATTACCGAAAAGGTTAATTATTGGTTAGTTCGAAATGAACAATCGAAACGAATATTTGAAAGACGGAAGTGCAGGCATTCATCTATTTTATTGCCGGCTTTCCGATAATTAATTTTTGGTTTTAAAATATTATGCAAATGAATTCTTCACTTCTCGAAATTGAACAATAGAGCAAAGTAACAGTTACTCCGAAACAGAGGAATCAGATTCTGTTTTTTGATTTTTTATTATTAGATACTTGTCTAGATTTTTATTTTTACTTGTATTATTAAATCTAAATAAATGATTTATATAGTAATAACTATATTTTATAAGTTGGTAAATTTTCTTTCACTTTCAAATAATTCATGTAAACCGCACTTAATACAAAAACGTTTGGAACCTCTGTCAGTAGATAAAGAGGTCATTGTACGAAATTCTTCCTGCTCCGCGACCGGACTATAGAAGATAAATTATGTCCTTCGATTTGTTTATAATTGTATTCTATATGATATTAAAAGGTGAAATTTAAATTGTTTATTTTAGAATAATATCTTGTGACTTGTACCACACAGGGTTGCGTCAGTCTCGCATCATTTATTAGTTGAGTTCCGTTATATCGTTGGCTATCATGCGCTCGACGAGCGACGAGAGCACAGGAAATATGATAAATATGAACAATGCGATTATGTCACATACGAATTTACGTTAAATTACACAAATTTTCTATTAGTTTTAAATATTGTTAGTTGTTTAACTGACGCCCAAAGTCAAACGACTATCTAGTGATATAATTCAGTCTAAATTACTCATTGTACGCCTTCCTTTAGTTACCTTAAATGTGTTCTGCCGTTATAAAATATTATTTATAAATAATAATAATTATAGCAAGAGAAATTAACACTATGTGGCTTTGAGTAACCATTAAAGTACACTGAGTGACATTACCCGTTCGGCATAAAAGTCAGAAAGATGACATAATGTTGTCTGAAACATGTTGACTTTTAGAGCTCAGCAAAATGTTGTCTTTTCTATAACTTTTTGCCGATGTCATTTTGAAGCAATCTCAATGATAACTAAATGATGACTTCTCGAGAACATATTTTTTTGTTAATAAAACTTTTAAAAACCAACAGCGGCCATTTTGTTCTATACGGACCTCTCACTCATCCATTAAACAGTGATTGTTGACAAGCGTGAATTGCATCGTAATTCGTTCGGCATTGCTAAGTGTTTTTATTTAATTATTACAACATAAACGTAATATTTTTGACTTAACATACTGGTTGAAAATATAATTAATAGTATTTGTGATTCTTATTATTCAGTTAGTTATCAAGAATTTAATTGCCGAACAAATAAACTTGTAAGTATGAATATAGGTTATAAACACATTTTTTCATATTTTATAACTAATTAAATTATTTAAAATTGTTGTAAGACGATGCTCGTCGCTATTTTAATTAAATGCAGTTTAAATATTTTACTTTTTAAAATATTTCTAAATTTAAACATTTGAATACAATTTTGTTCATTTAATTCATACATAATAAAAAAAAACTTATCAGCATCGTCTTTGTAAAAGTGTCTGATAAAATTTAGAATGCGCTAAAATTTAATGAATATTTTCAATTTCTGATTTGATATTTTTTTAGGATTCAACACAAGATGTAGTTCGTAGTTTTTCGGGATAAAACGTCTGCAATCGTACCTGCATCATGGGTAGATTCAGAATCTCGAACTTTCAAGTGGCCGAAAACAAAAAATCCTACCTTACTAATTATTCGAGCTGATATGGTATGTAACATGGTATGGTATGTATGATGAGGTATGTAACAAATAAAGTTGTTCAATTATATATAATTATTTTGTTCCTTATTAATAAAACACTTTATTTTCAGATAGCGGAATAAATAATATACCAATGCCACCTGCCACGTACGTGAGCCAAAAGGATCAGTAACCACCACCAACATTTAAGACTCCTATATCATTACTTGACCCGTAAAAGTATTTATAATTTTAATAATAAGATTATTTATATTGGTATGTAATATCGTTACTATTCATTGTGTTATCAAATAAACAATAATTAAACCTATTTTCCATGTCAATTTTAATTTTACACTAGCCTCTTAATTTTAACATAAAAACGTTAACTTTATGATCTCTAGAAAATGTTATCTTTCTGATATCTTTTTAATGATCTCTAAAAGATGGCACTAGATGGCTCATAAGAGAGCTTTATGTTAACTTTATTTTAACTTTATGTTGACTTTTTGGTTATCATTTCTGATATCAGATCTTGAATAATGTTAACATTAAGAGAACTTTATGCTATCTTCTTGCCGAACGGGTAAGTACTGAATGTGGCTAAGAGAGTGTCTACACAAGTAAAGAAAATTAAGAAACCTTTAATTTCATTCAAATATTTGTGGGCAGTAACTTGTGACACTGGATGAAATTAAAAAACCTACAATTTTACATTATGTAGCCGACTCCGTCGCTTTTCTGTTCCACAAGTGCGTCGAAGCCAGAGTCTATCGGATAAGCAGATGACGCTCAGCGATGTCGAGACGAAGTCACGTCTTAGATGAGAGATACAACGAGTACATTCAACGATTTATTTACTTTGTCTCGTAGGAAAAGCTTTTTAAAGGACAAAACCTCAACGCGATAATTTGATTGAAAGAGACGTGTAGTTAGGTAAAAGTAAATAAGTATTTCTTTTTTCTTTTAATAGCGACTACAGATACCGAAACCAATGTAACCAAAAATTCAAATAAAGAACTAGATCGGTTCAATCTTTACTAATCATAAAGAGGAAAGATTTATATTTTGTATAGTACCGAATACGCTACTGGAGCGATTTCAAAAATTCTTTGCCACTAGAAAGATACTTTATCACTGAGTAACAGTCTATGTTCTAGATTTTTAATAAAACTCCAGCAAAAACTAGTATGTTATAAATAAGAAGCTAGTAATCTAATACTATTAACAATGTGTACTATTTCTTCACATTAATATCTTCCTTTTTTTTTCAAGTAACAAAATATTACTAAACGTGACGCGTTCTTGAAAAATTACTATGCATTCTAGTTTAATCGCTCTGATTTAATTTATTCATGTCCTTTGACAATAAATAAACAAGCAATTAACGCAGGTTAAGTCTAATAGATCCGATAGAAATTATATTCAACGACCGGATAAAGTTTGACCGGAGCCAGCCCGCATCCGCGCTTTGCATAAACTGCCCGCGGAATATTGATGATTTTATGGTGCGGTATTATTATGGTAAGCTAGTTTATATCGTTGCGATTTTGGAACGATAATGATATACATTAATTTACAGATTTCGGATACTATTGAATAAAATCGGAATTGACTCGAAAATACCACAAAAGGCAGGATTCGTAGAAGGCATGAAGTAGAGTGTTCTGTTTCGTCTACCTTCTCTCCCGCTCTTTTACAATAAGGAATGGATGGGAAAGGGAAAGGGGTTTGGCGAAGTAGGAATGTATAAGGAAAGGAAGTAACCTTTTTTCTCTAAAACGGTTAGACCGATTGTCACTCGTATTCTTTCTCGGAGAGTTATAAAGTCAATTGGATTAAATTGTAAAATAATGGAGTTCAGAAATACTAGTAGGCTCCCTGGTAGTCTGTGTCTTTGTTTTAAATTGTTCAGAATAAGCCGTCGGCCGTTAGCGCAGATTTCGTTGTTCTCTATTGAATTTTAACTAAAGTGGCCGCTACACGGAACTGAGCAATTTGGATTCGAGCCAATGATCTAAAATGGTATTAGAGCCGTATCGTTACTATGATTTGTGTACAACACTCAAATAAATCACCCTTTTTCCGAACGAATGTATTTTATGGCTTCATAAGTAGACCGAAATTTACTATGTTGTTACATGAACTAATTATTTTTAGAAGCAATTGAGTAACAATAAAGAAATCTTTTGTGCGTACAACTTTATACAGCTAAGAACTTTATAACTTACTAGCTATCGCCCACAATTCCATCCAGGCTGGGTGTAAAAAAAGAACTTTAGTAGCCTATGTGTTCCAGGCTATGTTTTACATGATAGTAAGATTATAAATGAGAATGTTAGATGTACAAATGGTTGGATGTTTGCTAGAAGGCATCTCCAGAACGGTTGCATGGATATCTATAAAATTTGGTATAGGTGTAGAACACAGTCTGGAAAAACATATAGGCTACTCTACTAATTAAGTTTTTTTTAATTCCGCGCGGTCGGAGTTGCGGCCGCTTGCAAGTATTGGTATAAAAGACAAACGACTCGTTTATTCGACAATTAGCTTTTATCGACATTAACGTGTTAAATAGACTGGAGATTATTACCTATATAAAATTTAATAACATATCGGTACAAGATATAACCTTCAGTAACACGTGTTAGTGACTATTACTCTATTTGGACACACGTCCGGAGTACAAGGGTAACACCCCCTTGTACTCCGGACATTAGTGAATATAGTTGTTAAACTGACTCAAAAACAAACGAACTTTTGTTAAAGCCGATAGAAATTTTTACAATTCGTAAAATAGACGACGAGAAGGTGAACTTGCATTTGCAACTCGTATTTAAGATTGCAGATCAATAGTATTTAAAAACAGCAAAGTCGATAAAGGGCTAAAAATAATCATACACCAATTTGAAATAACATTAACAGGTTTAAATTTAAAACAACCGAATCAAAATTAAATAACGCTTCAACAAACCGCATGTATTAACTAAGAATGCTTGTTGAATTGCAAAATCATTAACGTTGCCAATTAATACTAAATCCTATTACCTAGATGAATTCAGTAAGCACCGCCCACGATTGATTTAATCCCCCACACTAATACCTTCACAATAATCCTCTTACAATCACAATGATACGCAACTTCGAAGTATTAATTTTAACATCCTCAATTACTATAATCTATTCAGTATGTGGTGTAAGGATTAATATTACATCCAATAATATTATTTTATGAAATGAGCGTACCTTTTTGATGACGTTATGGTTGTGGTCATTACATGGCCATTACATGGACAATCCCGATTTCTTAAGAGTAAGGGTCCTGCAGATCGTTTTCCCCCGTTTATATCATATAAATAAACGAATGAGCGCTGGTTTAATTAAGGCTTATTGATGAGTTTTTTTTCTTTCACTTGTCTTTCCTCCGAGACTATTTAATTTTCCTCTAAAATCGCTCTGCGCCTAAGAATTGGCCTTTGTTGACTGTAGTGTCGGTTTTGCTGCCTTGGAATCAAAAATATTGACTATTACAGTAAAATTAGTTCATTACGGTTCAGTTTAGTTTTATTCTCAGGATCGATCAAGTTTTAAATCCACATAAACAGTGCGATCACAATAATTTCGCTTCTTATTTTTCGACGTAGATCTAATGTCTAACAATTTTCAAACGTTCATGTGGCGGACATGTGACATTCCACGTCAATTACAAATTGAAACTGACATTCGACAAATCACAATACAAAAAGGCAAAAACAGGATTCCAGGAAATTTAAAAGGTATTTGATTTTATTAAATTATTCACTACGTTTTAATACATTTGTCATCTTTATGTTTACAGTACAAGTAAATAATTATGTGTTGTAGAGATTTTGCTGATAGTTAAATTAATTATTAAGTTTTAAGAAGTTTACGTTAATTTCCTTGTGTTATTTACGTAATTGATAAACTTATTGCCATCTTTTTGATAAAAGTATATTTGGCAATGAGATAATCAACACTTATCAATGCACTAAAAGTAATGCAATTGATAACAGAATAAATATTTACTTGAGTTTTTATTAACTGATTTTCTGTCAAAAGACTTGTACAAAAAAATATATCACTATCTCTATATTTTCCAAAGAGAATAAAAGGGATGGCACTCTATCTTTTTTTTTTAAACAGTCATGAATGTATTATAAAGCATTATGCTGATATAGTTCATTCAACTTGTTTTGTTATACATCTTTTCTACCAAGATAAGGCATAATTAGAAACTTGTAAACAAGAACTTAAACAATATATATAGAATAGGTTTGACATTATTAATTAAGCAAGATGCATAAAACTTAATAGCAAAAACATATTATGTCTCATTCTTTTTCAAAAACAGTGTATTTAAGCAGTGGAAACCCATTTTATAAATATTAAGTACTTGTTGTCGCCTGCGACTCCGTCTGTGCGGAATTAAAAAAAGTAATAAGTACCCTATGCATTCTTTCTGACTATGTTCTACATCTGTGCCAAACTTCATCAAGATCTGTTGAGCCGTTCCGGAGATACCTTCAAACATCCATCCATCCAACTAAACATACACATTTAAAATATTAGTAAGATGTATGAATGTAGAATAAGTGAGAGAGGCGTGTCAGGACCGCGCCAAATGACAGCCTCTGCCTACCACTTTGGGCTATGGGTGATGGGTGCAATTTATGTTGTTTTCATTGTATATAGACATCAAACCTCTTTTATTTCATTTCAGAAATGTTAAGATGACATTTGAAGACTTCAAAACATTGACACATATATCCCCAGCACTTACCAATGAGAAACTGAGGAAAGCTCTCTCTGAATGGTTCAAAGAAGATGTAACATTTACACATTGGGAGGTATAACACTATCATAATTTATTGTTGTATAAACACAAAGGAAACTTAATTATGATTATTGTAAAAAAAAAAACAACAATTACAAAAAAAGAGTGTATACCTTCCTTAAAGGCCGGCAACGCATCTGCGTTTCCTTTGGCGTTGCGGATGTCTATGGGCGTCGGATCTAATAATTTTTAGGCAGTTATGATGAAAATTATGATAAACATATTGGCATATCATCATCAGCTCAATATACGTCCCCACTGAGGGGTCGATGCCTACCCTAAGTTACAAATGACTAGGACATAGTCAACCACGCTGGCCCAGTGTGGATTGATAGACTTCACACATATCATTGTACTTCTTATCAGATATTATGTGCAGGTTGCATCACAATGTTTACCTTCACCTATATCGGGCGTTGCAATTGTTAGAACCGTTTTTTTACCCATAATTAACATTTCATTTAACCCATGGCATGACAAACTTTCACAAAACTTTAATAATAAAACTAATATTTATATAAATTTCAGTATGTCAGTGATACAGGCAAAGGGGATTCATATTTGAGCGAAGTTATACGAATAAAAATACACGGTTCAACACAAGAAGGCAGCACAAAACATATACAAGTAGTACTAAAGACAATACCTAAAAATGTCTGTAGACGTTTAACATTTAGAAGCCATGAATTCTTCAAAAACGAAATCATAGTCTACGAGAAAGTATTACCAGCTTTACTCAAATTTCAATCGAATAAAAATATGAAAGAACCGTTTGATAAATGCGCAAAGCTATTTCTAACACATTGTGATGGTGTAAATGATGTTATATGCTTAGAGGATGCGTCATTAGAAAACTATGGAAGTGCTATACGTCAAGAAGGTATCGATTTCGATCATTGTTCGGTGACTGTGAAAAGTCTAGCACAATACCACGCAATATCTCTCGCTATGAGAGACCAAGAGCCTGAAGAATTTAATAGAATAAGTAATGAAATCTTTGAAACATACTATGATGAACGATTATGGAATTGGTACAGTCGTTTCTGGCATCGAATCAGTAAAATAGCTATTGATGCGGTTGAAAAAGAATATCCAAATACAATTTATGTTGAAAAAATAAAACAATTTGCTGTACCCGAGCGTTATAAAGACATGATTAGAGCTGTATCAGACAAAACTAACGGTGTTATATCACATGGTGATTCTTGGACGAATAATTTCTTATATAAATATAAAAATAATCGTCCGATAGATGCTAAGATAATAGATTTTCAATTAACTCGTTGTGCGAGCCCTGTTTTGGATTTGGTTTTCTTGATATACGCTTGCACGAGTCAGGAATTAAGAGTGAAACATTACGATGATTTACTGAAGTATTATTACAATGTATTGGCAACACAGGTTAAGGATATGGGAAGTGATCCAGACAAAATTTACTCTTATGACGTTTTCATGGCAGAGATAAAGGAGTATTCATATTTTGGACTTGCATTCAGTTTTGAATCAACACCATTTATAGTTTTAGCACCTGAAGATGCTGTCAATATGGAAATGAAGGTAGTTTGATAATTTGTTTCTTTTCTTTCTAGATGTTACTGTAAAATTGTTAAGATTGACATTTTATAATGTCTTAAATAATTACAGGGTGATGAAAAACTCAACATAGATGACTTTTGGCAAATAGGACCATTTAAAACTAAAGAGGGTAGACTAAGAGAGGCTAATAATGTTGTACACTGTGTGGATAATGGATATATATAATAATAAGGAGCCCATCGTTTTTTCGATGATTTCGCCAACGTCAAGGTTGAAGATAAAAATGGAAGTGTAAAGTGTATGTGATCTAAATATTAAATAGCAAAAGACAATCAAGGTAAAGGGGTCGGGTATGCTCTGAGCTCTGACAAATGTCCGGTAACTGATGATGTCAATACTTCTTCTTCTTCTTTTAATTAGTAGTGGACTCCATCGTAATTTCGATGATTTTGCCAACGTCAAGGTTGAAGATAATTGACAATGAAAGATGTAAATAAATAAGAAAGAAACAAAAAAAAAACTGCAATAGCTAATGGCAGTCCAGAAATACGAATTCCAGTATGCAAAAGGTGGCAAGATTTGACGCATGTCATAACTGTCAAACTAAATGTGACAGTGTGTTTATGGTTTATTGAGATTATCATCTTGTACATTATGTTTTGTATTTATTTTATTAATGTATAATTTTTACAAATAGTGTAAAAGAAAAATAATTATTATATCATTTAATTTAATAATAATTCACAAATAATGCTATTAGCAAAACTAATCACATTATGTGATCAATAGTTTTAGAAAAAATTTACATAACATAATTTAATCAATATTACATACTGAATTATTTAATTCAGATTTTTTGAAGTTATCAAATTTAGTTATAAGTAATTTAGTTATAAAAAGTTGGCCTATTTTTTATTCCTATTTAGCATTCCTTATTTTGATGAATAATTGCTAATTGTAATGCCCACCAAAATATACCGGTTTTTTTTAATTGCTTTTTATCCACTTATAATATAAATAAAATATATGTCTTTTAGCACAAATCACTGTCACTAATTATTTCTCATTCCAGTAACTTTTCTATAAGCACTAAAATGTTCTAGATATTGGTATATTGTGTCTATAGGTGTGTATATCTCATTCATTCTGCTCATCAAGTGTTGTGGAGGCTGTACTGGCACTGTAGGTCCTAAAAGACCTTGTAGGAACTCACGGAGTAGACCCCAGACAGCATTGGCCATTACACATGGCCGATATTCCACCTGAAGTAGTAGAAAAAATATTTATTACTTTTAGGTTAGAAGTAGTTTTTTGTAATTTGAACATATTAGCTGTCGCCCGAGGCTATGTCCGCGCGGAACTAAGAAAAACTTAATAAGTAACCTATGTGTTCTTCTAGATCTAGACTATAATTTGCATCTGTGCCAATTCATCAAGATCCGTTCAGCTATTCCGGAGATACCTTCAAACATCCATCCATCTAAACATTCGCATTTATAATATTAGTAAGATTACTCAAAGATCACTCGCGTTTAAATAAAAACAATATTACGCATAGAATGTGTCAATTAACAGATCCAACACCAAATCACTTTGAGAGTACATTTTAGTATACAAAGATAGTAGCTTTGAATGTGTTAATAAAAAATCTCAATCAACAAATCAACATCAAAGTAGATCCAAATCTTAAAACTATATTAAGTGTGTGATGTAGGTTCCATCAGTAGATTTATTATTACTGTCCAAGATTAGTATACACTGACCAGCAGTGTAATATTCATGGTTCGCAATCTTGGCTTGCTAAGATCGCTACCAGAAATCACCAATAACACAAAAGGTTTGCAGGGATTCTTTGGTGAACTGGGTTGGCCGATCCTATGTAAGTGGGACATGGACAGAGAGATGATGATTTGCGGAAACTTTAGTACAACTGTACTACAATTACTACTATTTCTTGTTAGTTTAAATGTTGCAAAGAAAGTTTGAAGGATGTCAGCTTGTTTTCTGAGTATTTTAATAGTGTAAAAGTATGGTAAGACTAATATATATTTACCTCAATCAATATACCCTTAAAGTTTTGATTCATTGTAACTGAGCCAAGTTTAACACAGAAATCACCCAGTTCAAATCTTGGACCTTTGCTTTCTATTTTCGTCTGCTTCTTTGATGTGTAGTGCTGAGATAATTTCATCATAAGTAAGTCAAATAATCCATCGGCTATAACATGAATGTTTTTCGTACCACTTTCTAAGATGGAGAAAACTGAAGCAGGTTGCTCTGAGTTGTGGAGTATGTGTACTGTTTTGGTTGTACCTAAAAATTATATATTATTTATTGTATTGTATAAATTAAAGAAACACAATTTATCACAATGTTAACATAATTTTCACTGAAATTGTCTAGAGAAAAATATAATAAATTAAGTACTAAAATATTTATTCTTCAGACTGTCAAACTTGTTTATGGTACATGTCGCAAAGTATTGTATATTGATACATATAAAAAAACGTAACCCTCATATGGTTAGGCAAAATATTAACTATAAATAGCATATTTACCCATCTGAGGATGAGACAAGTAGCTTTCACAATCCACTAAAAACTGTCCTTGCTGTGACGCACCTAATGCTAGAATACGTTTCGTAAGCAACTCAATAACATATGTGCCGGTTTTGTTCTCTGGGACTGGATACTGCTGCAAACTAATATAAATAACTTAAATTGAGAGTTTCAAATCGAATCATTGAGAAACACGGAACTTACACTGTAACTCCCATTTTTAACTTCGCATATATTCGTAGCTTTCCTCGTCTTTTAAAAATATGTGGAAAAAGCTCGTAACTAGCTTTTTTTAATAATGTAGAAATAACCGCTAAAATATACCAAATATCAACAAACAACGATCGGCAAATGTCAGTTGACAAGAGTCAACGCTCACGAGCATCTGACAATCAAGTGTTGCTGCCTGCTGAAATAAATTTCTACTCATTATATAGAAACTAGTTATTTCTAAAATTATTCAGTATTTCAGTGTTTTAGTTATAAGTTAAAATGAATATTTCCACATTATTTCTCCGCTACATTTTAAATAAAATAAAACTTTTGAGTAGATTTCAAGTTTCTTATTGACTTCCCTTTATTGCACCAATGAAATTCTTTTTAAGATCGTGAGAGTTTATTTTTACCAATGAAACCGAATAAAACTTTTGACAGAATTAAATTTGGTAACATCTCTGTTCTACCTGGACCAATGAATAGTCGACAAATAATAAATGAGGCAAATTGACAAGTACGGGTACTCTTTACATCATATTATTTTACGAAGTATTTATTTACGTATTTTAGTCCAATTCGGTTTGATGATTGAACACATAGTTTTAAAATTGGCAAAATAAACTGCTATTACGTCAGACTCAGTTTTACACTGTATTTACGTGAAAATTGATTGAAAGTGCTTGTACTACGCCGAAATAGAATAATTCGTCAGTGTTTTTAGTATATATTATCTAACATTAAAATCGCTTAAAATGTTATCGGATAACGTGACACTGATTGTGAAGGCCCCGAACCAACAAATAGAGGACCAGAATATAGAATGCCAAACATCGTGGACAGTGAAACAATTAAAAGGACATTTATCGGAAGTTTATCCTAGTAAACCAGTAAGATTTTTTTCTAATTAATTTTTCATTATTTATATTGATAATATAATGTTTTTACATCGTGTTTTCCTTATTCCTCCACTACAAACTACCAATAATTATGCTACTCTGTTTTTGTCGGAACCGGTAATGAATCGTCGTTATCTTCATTAAATATGAACTTCTTTATAAGAAGCGTCTTAACGTTGGATTCCGAGACCAAAATCTGTAAAAAAAAATATCGTCATCCCTGACATTATCTTTGATAAAACAGAGATAACAATATGATTTTGGTTTCCGAAACCCATGGTTAATCATCTTGTCCATATAGTAGTGTCAATATCAACAGATAAAAACAGACGAAATCCTATCCACTACCTTGTATTTATCAATTAGTTCCAAATTGAACATTAAATTTATTGATACACCCATCTTTAACATATTAGGAACTTAACTGGCTAGAAAATGCAAATTACACTGTCCTCTCTATTTTCTGAGTACATTTATGTTTGAATTCAGCAGCAAATACTAAAAAAAATATCATTTTTATCAAATAATTATCAACAAGATATAAAATTTGCAAGATAATTATTTGCTATAACCAACACTGATTTAAGCTGTGATACAATACAGTAATATTTTATAATGATTTAAAACCCATTTAATCTAATTTTTTTTTACACAATTTCTAAATAGAGACCTGAATATTTTAGACAAAACTACAAAAAAAACATAACATAATTTTATATGCATCCTGTATCCTGCATATTAGGCTGTTAAAATTAAAAACCATTAAAAAATCTAAGTTTGATACTGTAAAATATATCAGTATCCTGCAATTACGCACACATCAATGTAATTGTATCAACAACATTTACAATATAATATAATGAAACAATACCGAAACAGCCAATGTTATTCAAACAAACTCATTTCTTATCAAAACCTGCGCATATTGTTAAAAATGGCATACTCTTTAACTATATTTTTATGACCTTGTTATAGAAGTTTAAACTTAACAAATTGATATCAAATTGCCAATTGCTTTATATTTTATTCTAGAAGAAAAGTATGTTAGTGAATTTTTTAACATACTGTATTTCACATGTATGTTGTTTCGTATTAATAACAATTTAATTATGACCTTCTTTAGCCCAAAAAAACTGAATCAGTTTTGACAAGTGAGATGTCTTTAGGTTCATATTCTTTCCCTGAATGTGTGGTGTACATTCAGTCGTATTTTTTTTGGTTTTTAAATTAACAAATAGTGTTTTTTAACATTACATTTAATACAGAATATTGTTGACTTTTAAAGTAGTGAAGAGGAGTGATTGTTAAATATAGTAAGTGTATGTTTCGTAGACAAAACAGGGTATCAATCATTAATAAACAACTTCTTCAAACATTCCAAAAGGAGTAAAGATTAGTTGGTTTATTGCATTTGTTGAATGGGATAAAGACTTTTTCCAGATAAACATTTTCAAATTACTGTTTTTCTAATTAAATGAGGACATTTATTATGTCAATTTTATCTATTAAAATTACGTGTTAGATGTAGTGTTAAATTATTGAAGAACGAAACATAAAAGAGCGCGTTTTTTCAGCCCAACATGCTCATGGTGTAACATGCTCACATATGCTTTGGGTTATGCATAAAGTAATATGCGAGTTGTGGATATTAAAAAGCATCTTAAATTATGTATTTCGTAATATTCATAAGCTGTTTCTAGACACATTTATAATTTATAAGAACAATAGAAAGATAATGAATAACCATGCGATGATCAATTTGTTGATATTGTTTTGTCTGTTTGATTTGATAATTCTTAGTACCGAAATACATATTTTTTGTTTATTTTTGTTCGTTTATATACATGTATTGTGTTGGTGGAAACTCGTTAAGTTGTATTTTATGTAGTAAATTATTAAAAACTTCTATCCTAATCTATGTAGAAATGACCTCCTTTATAGTCCTATAAGAAAATAGAATAAAGATTGACATAAAAGGAATTCATTATTTCTCAACGAATTGTTAAGATGACCTTTGCAAATCTTTATTAACACAATAATGTTATTTTTCCACAGAAAACAGACGAGCAGAAAATTATTTACTCCGGTCAATTATTAGATGATAATACTGTACTAAAAGACGTTTTACGATCTTATGACAGTGGTATTGTACATACTATGCACTTGGTCTGCAAGTCATCGCGCAATATGACCAAGGTGAAGACCGAAAAGACCACGGAGACCGCGCCTACAGCGCCCTCTACCGACGGACGGCAGACCGAGACCACATCAAGACCGGAGACCAGACAGAATGATCAGAATCACAATGTAGAAATGCAGAATTACAGGAATTCTTTTGTTAACAATTATGGCAGGGTTCCACCTTACCCTAATTATAATTTTGGTGAAGGATATTTACAAGGACCAAATGATGCTGCAATGTTTGCAAATCACATGATGATGGTGCAGCAGGCTTATTTGCAGTACATGCAGCAATATGCTAACATGTAAGTATTTTTGTTATGATATACTGATATTGTATTTGGTTTAGTGACAGGCAGGCGGCCGGCTGTAAAAAATTAAGCCAAAACTTTAAGCTTTTTAAAACCTTGTGCGTCGACCCCACGTGAGTGGGATGAGGCCAGGAAGATGAGACCGTTATGGTATTTAAAGTGAATATCCTCAAATTTTTAAAGTAAAGCAGATCCCTAGAAGTAGGATGTATGTAAATAATTTTCATTTGACTATAATTGATAAGTTATATTAGAGATAAAATGGATAAGCTTAAACAAACTTGTATTTGTCTGTCAGGCACCGAGTGGCGACGGAACAAGTCGAGGGGGGTGCGGCGGGTGTTGCGGGGCCTGTGGGGGGCGGTGCGGGCGGGGCGGAGGCTCGGCCGGCACAAGAGGCGGAGGCTGTGGTGGGCGGGGCGGGGGAGGAGGCGCCACGCGACTGGCTCGACCAGGTGTACGTGGCGTCACGTATCGCCATCCTGCTGTCGCTCGTGTGTCTGTACGGCAGCCCCGCGCGTCTGCTGCTCGTGCTACTGCTCGCTGTCACCGCCTATCTGTGAGTATAAACTGCCAAAAACAACTGGGTCTGTAAGAGGCGCAGCTATCGCAACTTTTTCTATTATAAGCTGGCAAATGAGCGGCCACGTGATTCGCCGATATAGCGAACATTACCCATAGACATCGCAATTCCAGATGTGTTGCCTATTTTTAATCGCAATTAGTTCTGTCACATATACTTAAAACCTACATAAACGTGGATAGTATCAAAAGGAAAAGCATGATAAGAACAGTCAAATAAGGATATCTGATGCGATGGGAGGCGCTGCTATCGCAATTAGTTCTGTTAGGAAATATGTTAGACCTACATGGACATTGAAAATGGCATAAAAGAACATGACATGACCGAGTGCAATAGGAAAAGGACCTTGTGACACTTTTTTGACTGGAGGGCGCTAGTGAGCGATCATAATTTAGTTTATATTAGGTCCTTACATATGAAATTGGCGTTTTTCGTACTGGCCACTTTAATCACGAATTTCTCCTCTTTGGTAAGGAATTCCAAATTCAAATTTGTACAGCTATAGACTCATGTATTTGTGGTTCGATGACCGTCATTCATTTGTTTTTTTCTTCTGTTTTTTTCTGTTTGCGTCACTCATTTTACAAAATGGAAAACTTAAAATATCGCATTATTTACGAGTACGAGTTCCGCCGTGGCACTAGTGCTGCGGAAACGACTCGAAGGGTGAATGATGTGTATGGCGGTCGTGTTGCAAAAGAAAACACAGTTCGTTTTTGGTTACACCGTTTTCGTTCTGGAAATTTCGATCTGCAGAACAAGCCCCGTGGACGGCCTGAGACTCAAGTTGATAATGAAGAGTTGAAGGCTATTGTGGAAGCGGATCCATCGCAAACCACGTCCGAGTTAGCTGCAGGCTGCGATGTTAGGGATAAAACTGTTTTAATTCACTTGAAGCAAATTGGGAAGATTAAAAAGCTTGAAAGGTGGGTACCTCACGAATTGACTGAAGCAAACCGGCAAACGCGCGTCGACTGTTGCGTTACATTACTAAACCGGCACAATAATGAAGGTATTTTAAACCGAATCATTACCTGTGATGAAAAATGGGTTCTTTACGATAATCGGAAGCGCTCATCGCAATGGTTGGATCCTGGCCAGCCAGCCAAATCCTGCCCCAAGCGAAAATTAACCCCAAAAAAGTTACTTGTAAGCGTTTGGTGGACTAGTGCCGGTATTGTTCATTACAGTTTTCTCAAATCTGGCCAGACTATTACGGCTGATGTCTATTGTCAGCAATTGCAAACCATGATGGAAAAGCTAGCGGCTAAACAACCTAGGCTGGTCAATCGCTCCACGCCACTGCTGCTTCACGACAACGCTAGACCACACACTGCGCAACAGACGGCTACTAAATTAGAAGAGCTTCAATTGGAAAGTCTAAGACATCCTCCGTACTCCCCGGACCTTGCTCCAACAGATTACCATTTTTTTCGAAATTTGGATAACTTCTTGCCAGGGAAAAAATTCAACTCCGATGGGGCAGTCCAAATCGCCTTCAAAGATTTTATTGATTCCCGTCCGACTGGTTTTTTTAGTAAAGGGATCAAAGAACTACCTATGAGATGGCAAAAGTGCATAGAAAATAATGGTTCATACTTTGATTAATTAAATATATTATATTAAAAAATATTCGACTTTTTGTTCCTCCCATACAAAACGCCAATTTCATATGTAAGGACCTAATATCTACCAGGTCAGATAACTTAGTCTGCTGCAAATATTGATACTTGATATTTTACAGCTCTTAAGATAACTGTTAGAAGATTTATATCTGGACATTTTTAGCCGTCAGCCTAGTACATCCATGACATATTAGAGATAGATTATTGCCATTTTACAACAGTTATTACCTCCTTGTTAATGTAGTACGTCCACAACATCTTAATAGTTGTCATTAAATTGTTCGTTTTGCATCATCAATGAATTCAATGAAACGGAAAATAGAAAAATATGCTCGGTTAAGAAGATATAGACCATTGATATCAGCTGTTCATATAATTTTTATTATATTTCAGGCACCAAATAGGTTTCTTCCGCGTCCTCAACGTTCAACAAAACAATGCAAACGCACCGAATGCTAACACACAAACACCTACAGAGGAAACTGAACCCGACCGTCAACAACAATCTTTACTCGCATCCACTTGGATCATAATCACATCCTTCTTCGCCTCCCTCATGCCAGAGACAATATAAATTTAAATTATCGATTCTAATCGTATTCGATACAAACGATATTTCGAGCAACGATTTGATTTCGATGCAAAATTGATATATCGAGTTTTAAATGATTTTTTTTTTTGTAGTACGTAGTAAAATCGTTGCTGCATAAGTATATTCATTTTTTCTTTATTACATCTTACATAATTATTGTACTAAAAGTATTTAAACATCAATGATTTTTCTCATTTAGATCTTAAAAGTTTGAAAACTAATTTTCTGAGTGTTTTTACAGTCATATCATAACTTTCAATGTCTGAAAAAAAAACAGAAATGACGTGTCAATACAAGTCTGTCATGTTTAGTAACAAAATTTGCAATACTCGTCATAAGATCATCGTAATAGTATGTTATAGTACTATGTTCTAATTCAGGGATTCCCAAAGGTCGATAATGAACTTAAAGAATTGCTAATTCTCACTCTGTCTTCTTCTATTGACTTAAGTCAGAATGAAAAATAATAACAATAATTGATCTTAAAAGTAGATAATTAGGCCATGGGGGGTCTGTGGTAACGGTACATTTTGGAAAAGGGGGGGTCATTTGTCCCAAATAGTTTGGGGATCACTGTTCTAATTGAATGGTTACTTTGAAGAAATTATGGTTTTTGGGCACTTTTAGATACAACATTATAATATGTATAATATTGGTAAATTGTAAAATAGCTTCCGTGTTGCATGAGTTTACTTTGTTAAATAGTGCTTCTATATATTTCCTTGTAAATATATAACGCAATTAAAATTAACGTAAGCGCATTAAATTTAATCAATACAGTTTCTATAAAATTATAGTCTGTGGTATAAAAAAATTATGTCATCTTCAAAATTATTTCAAAAGAAGTTTGCATTTAAAAAAATCAATACTAAATTATTTTCCTTGTATTTAAAAAAATGTTATGATATTCATTTAGTGTACTGATTTAAAACCAAATATTTAGTGTATATAAATCGCCAATATATTTTTTATAAGTTAGGTTATGTAAAATAGAGTTATAACACGTTGAGGACTCGCCTGGCGAGTTAAGTTTCATATGAAAAAATCGTAATTATATTAAACTTGTTAAAATATCAAAACAATTTCTACTAAATTAAAGCTATGACACTGATCTCTATATTCTACTGGACAGGTCATAATCCGTGGTATTTTGTGCCCGTTTGATATCCGCCATTTTGGCGCTGACAGTAACGTCGTTAGAAACTGGAACTAATCTAATATATAAAATTCTCGTGTCACAGTTTTCGTTCCCGTACTCCTCCGAAACGTCTTGATCGATTCTCATGAAATTTTGTGAGCATATTCAGTAGGTCTGAGAATCGGACAACATCTATTTTTCATTTTTTTTTTAACTGCGCGCGGACGGAGTCGGGGCGACAGCTAGTAATATATATAGAATTAGGTGACAGTAACTTCAACAGATGTTTTGAAATCGGCACAAGGTAAAGCTTTCATTTCCAAGCGATCTGTCCAGTTGTATAATTATAGAGATCAGTGAACTTTTTTTGAGATTTACTCGAAGAAATTGTTAATCTCAATATTTTATTTAGTAGTTTTGACCTAAGTTTTTTTTTCTGGTGAAACAATTACAGATTACTATTGTTGACCTCTCTTTCTCTGAAAGAGATATCAATTTGTTTCTACAGATAATTAAGGTATGAATTACTTCATTATTAATTTCTTGGTTGAATTATTTGATCTTTAATGCAGTTGGAATGTTATCTTTGGTTATTTTTAGGTGATGGTTTCTGACCATTTTCAATGGTTTTAGTTCAACACTCTTGCTACTGACACTGGCGAATTCACTTTCATATTCAAATATAGCAGTGAATGTGTTAAACAGTTACTTCTATTTTTTGTTATTAAAAGTACAGTTTTTCACTCTAAAAAATTGTTCAATTTCATGGTGATTATTAATTATTTATAAATTATTAATTAATAAAAAAAAAACACCAATTAGGATAATCAAATGTTTGACCATTTCTTTCGAATCATATTTTTATTTAATCCGTAACATTTTTAACGTTGAAAACATATTGGTATAAGATAGGTTCATTTTTTGTCGGCTCAGAATATCTACGCACTGCTCAGTGCCATTCCGCAACATAGAACAGTATGTTCTGCGCACTCTTACGTTTTTCTGAGCCGTTATGTTTGAAAAATATCTCAATTTTTACCAAATTATAGAAGCATTTTTCAGATGTAGAATCCAACTTATACTCATCATTATATTGTTGGTTTTGAAATCATTGCCATATTCAAATAATGATTGCCGTTTGAAAATATTATTAGTTTAGTATAAAAATTGTGTAGTGTTTAGTTTTTTTTTTTAATCATTTTAGTAGGTATCTTATTTATTAATAAACTTATCGTTTATCACATACATACAAAGATCATCTGCATTTTTTAATACGTAAGCTATTTAATGTTTAATTAAAGCATTATATAAATATTTACATTCTGTGATAAGGTTTTTGGTTTTTTTTTGTTTGCACTATCGTAAATAAATAAATAAAAATAATTTTATGTGTTTCAATTTGATTGTCACCATATATTTTTTAACAGCTTACTTCATTAAGGCTTATTTCCACTAACGCGACTTATCCATACATTTTCACTTGGAAAAAAATGTATTTTTTATACATTTTGTTTTCTTCCTTAGCATATTTTTTTTTTCATTTTTGTTGTATGTTTTCCCTCCATACATTCACATTTATTGTATTTTAAATAACTCTTATTCTATATCCATATTTAAGTTGCTATATATTTGTTTTTCATTGTCATTTGATTTATTAAAATCATCAGTTTCATTTGATTTTTCAATGATTTTTATTTCATTATTAATATTATTTTCATTAAGTATATTATTAAAATCATTATTTTCATTACTTTTTGTTATATCAGAATTTTTGTTAACATCCGTATGAATATCTACGGAAATAGATTCATTTAAAGTCATCAAATCTTCTTCATCTGAACTCTCTATTGTATTTGTTCTGTTATGTTTTTTAGTAACAATTATTTCATCTGTATCTTCCTTACTAATATTAGAAGTACCACTAACACTAGTACTAGTAGTAGTACTATTAGTAATTGTATCTTGATTTTCAGTTATGTTTATTTTATTTTTAAGTCTAGCAAGACGTCTCTCTTCAGCCAGTTTTCTATTTCTGATCATCCTGTCTCTCTGTTCATCACTGATTGACGGTGATGATGTTGCTTTTGGTACGGTTAATAGTGATCTGAAAATATTCAAATGAAATTTTATAATTTCACTAGCTGTCACCCACGACTCCGTCCGCGCGGAATTGAAAAAAAACTTCATAAGTAGGATATATGTTCTTTCACAGTTCTACATCTGTGCCAAATTTAATCAAGAGCCGTTCCGGATATATCTTCAAACAACCATCCATCCATACAATCATTCGCATTTATAATATTAGTTTCAATTAGTATGATTTTGTCGCAATCCAAACCTGTTAAGTTTTCACCATAGACTAATAAAACATGTCGTTAAAACTCAGTAAGATTCTAAATATTTCTGGTTAAAACAACTTTTATCAAATAATTTTAAAACATTCACAGTAAAAATATAGTCCATGTTACTCAGTGAGATTGTAGTTTTCTAATGGCAAAAGAATTTTTAAAATTAGTCCAAAAGTTTTTGAGTTTGTTAAATACAAATCTTTCCTCTATATAACTTTAGTAAACACACAGATTATTTTTTCTCATAATGTTCACAAATAATTTATGAAATTTATAAGCCAAAATATATAGAAACATTATTAATTTTTTTAATTTGATGCCACAATTTGAATGGAATAAACATACAGAAAAATTTAGACTCACTGATAATGTAATTATAACAGTGGACTTACAAAAGAGAAGGCAAACAAAAATGTAATCTTACTACTATTATAAATGTGAATGTTTAGATGGATGGATGGATGTATGTTTGTTTGAAGGTATCTGAAAACAGCTCAATGAATCTCAATTAAATTCGGCATACGGCAGCATTCTTACATCAAGAACACATAGGCTACTATTTTTTTTTAAGTCTGTATGGATGGAGGTGCAGACACAACTAGTTTATTAATTTATTAATATTGTTATTAAATATATCCGTTTACCTGTCAACAATAGAGTTTTCTGGAATATTTTTCTTAACAGATGTTGGTGCTGGTGTATTTCTAGCCAGTTCTATTTGCTGCTGCAAAAGCTTGTCAAATTCATCTTCTTCTCTTTCTACTGGTACTTCATCATCACTGGAATCCTTCTGTACAACCGTCTCCTCTGTTATGTATTGATCTGATCTTATCTTTTGTAGATGTACCTGCAAGAAGATACAGCTGTACTACAACTTTTTAGCATATTCAAGAATGCCTTATTCTTTACAGATTTTAACCCTAAAAATCAGGATTCTATCACACTTCTTAAAGAAATAAAAAAGTTACATTTCAATTATCTTTATTAACTGCTGTTTGTAAACATATTCACAATCATAATTTTTTCTTTGTAAAAGAACTCTATAGATAGCCAGGTGTCCGGATAAAGCTGGATAGGTAGGCTTTTTGATTGCGTGTCCAGCCAAAATAATCGTTTTTCCGGCTTTTGTTAGGCTTTTTACATTCCCCAAAAGAGAGTGTACCTATTAATACTGAGACAAAATCCTAAATAATATAGGGTGTCTGACCTTTCTACCCAAATGTCCGGCCAAACTGGCTGGCCTGTCCGGCTAGTAGATTTGGTGACCTGGCAACCCTATCTATAGGTGAGCTAAGCCATTGCAAGCAAATGAATGTCTGCATAAGTATCAATAAATGAATTATTTATTATAAATATTACCATAACTGGTCTCTTTTTGCCTAATGTTTCAATCTTCTTTAAACAATCTGCAAATTCGAACTTTGGATACAATCGGTAAGCCCAATGTTCTAGTTTCTTTAGCACTAAATCCAAGTCTTCTTTTTCATGACCTTTGCCTAGAAAATATTTTTTAATCATAAAAGCAAATATCTTTATACTATCTATAAATATTAACTATAGTTATATCACATACCTTTAAATTTAAAATCTTTAAAATGTTCAGGAATAACCTGTATACCCCTAGGACCTGTCAGTCGAGCGGGATTTAAAATAAATCTTGGGTTTTTCACCGTCCGTTTAGTTTTTGTACTCGATGGGTCCACACGTATTTTCTCTTCCTCTGCAATGAAAGGTTATTTGTACCACAACATTCAAGATACTTTACAGGTTTATTTCTACGATGAATACCGGCTTCGTCTTCCTTTTCACTGTTATCATCACTGTCTGAACGTGGAGGTTTATCCTCAAAGTCATCGCCTTCAATAACACGTTCCAGTTCTCTCGCTTCATCAGCCTCGTCTCTCAAAAATATATCTTCCAGAAGCGACATAATTTTTCTTAACTATTTTTGCAATACAATGCAAGCTTCAAGCCGACTTGTCAGGAAAATGGCGGGAATTTTACAAAGAAGATTCGAAGAATATTTTTGTCTATGGCCATCAAAGACAATAATTCTTTCTTTTTTCTACAATTTAGTGATTTCTTGATTTTCTTATTGGGTTTTTGATTTCGATTGTGATGGCGGTAAAAATCGAGCACACTTAGTTTACAAAACGGTTTTTGAAGAGAAAAAGTATACTTTCCTGTGGTGTTTATTTGTATGTGAGTTTCACTTTAACGTAGCAAAATAAGATTTCAGATAACTTAATTTGTTATTAAATATGAAAGATAATTAATAAGAAAGAAATAAATATGTCTAGTCGAATTTATATGTTAAGTACCACTTAATATACAAAATTACTACATAAATACAAATGCGAGTAAAACACAGCAAGGTCTATTATTTATTTTTCAAATGCAAAACAAATGTAAAAAGATTAAAATCTGTTAAGATATAATAGAAAATGTCATCTGAAGAGTAAACAGAAAAGAACTAATAACGATTTCAGTAACAGTCGAATTAAAATTATTTGGCTCCATAAAATTTGCGTAGGACAATAGACGATAAATTGAAATTATGCAATCAAAGAAATTGGCATTAAAACAAAACTGGCCATTCTTTAAATCGTAACGTCGGTCATGGTACACCACTAGGAAGTCACGTGACCAGCTTGCGTTTGAGAGCGCATTCACAGGTATGGAAATAATAAATTTTATTAGAATTTGTGCCGTATTTCGGATAGTAAATTAGTTTTAAGGTAAAGAAACAAAGTTAAGATATTGATGTGTACAGATGTGTTGTTAAATATGGTGTGAATTTGTGTCGTTCTCGTTTATTTCATCAACAAAGACTGTCATTTTGATACCAAGAAAGGTGCTTCAAGAATGGCGTCCCCCACATGTGCCGCTCGCCTATTGAATTTCGTCTCCGTTGGAGGTTTAAGAAATTGATGACGTGAGCTCCGTTATGGTGCAGATGTGCACATAAACGGGCATTTTGGTGTTTTTGTGGAAAAATTTGCATCATCTGTTTTCATATTGGTTTAGTCTGGCGCTTCATTCAGTTATGAATCATTGCCCCGAATTTTACATAAAGTAATGTAAAATTTTACCTTATAATGTATTTCGATTGTTCGTGAGATCGACCGTTAAAGTTTTGGCGCTATTGTTATAATGTTGAAATTAATTAGTGCGAGTTCCGGTGGTTTTGTTTTGTTTACTAATTTACCGCTAAAACAACGCCTTTGATTATCCAATACGAAATGTTATCTATCTTTTGTTTTCTTCGACTTTATATAAACATCTGTATTTCCATGTTTCCTTATTATCTCAGTTACATACTCAGTTATAGTTAACACCCCATCAGTATTCTATTTGTAAATATAAATTAAACTATTGATTGTTGCAATATCTGAATATTGAATCATATTGTCTCACACAATCCAAACATACTTCTTTACAAGTTTCCTATACCATAGTCATCCACATTTAACTGTATTACTTTCTTTTCAACCTGTCAATTTAGTAATTTATAATATTATAGCTTTTACCCTAAATTTTATCTGTCCTAAATTAAAAAAATACTATTAATAAATATAGCCTATGTTAGTGATAATTTAGCTTTCTGATGGCAAAAGAATTATTGAAATCAGTCCAGTAGTTTTTGAGTTTGTTACATATGGAAATGTAAATCTTTTCCATTTATAATATTAGTGTACATATTGATACATATTTTTCATTAGTATTGTATACCCTTTACGTAAAATGAGAAGTTATTTAAATCTTATTCCGAGTAATTATCTACATATGCTGTAGGTAAATTCTGAACATTCTAGATGTAAACAATATGTTGGCATACCTAAAGTTCTTACATATATATGTCATATGAACTGTAAAGTGATATGTTTATATAAAAATCCATTACACATGTTGCTGGATAAAATTCTTTATAACATGTAATGACAATCCAAGTTTACTATGAATTATTTGGTTCAGTTAAAGTTAAAAGTTGCATTGTCAACTTGGAATACTTTTAAAGTTTTATTAAAATCTATATATTAAAAAAATCTTATTAAGTAGACTATGTTCTTCCAGACAGTGATCTAAATCTATACTAAATTTCCTTGTAAAAAACATCCAGTTGTAAGATACTATATACAGTAATAACTTAAGACACACCCACAACCTAGAGGGGTAAACAGAGACCATGTACCTCCATTTGGCATAGTCCTTGATTCTTCTACATTCATACATATGCTTGTTGGTTTCGGTTACTCTTAATACCATCCTTCTTGAGTATTTTTTCAATCTGGAAGGCACCGACCGATGCTGCCATTAACTTTCGCACCGTAATTTTCCTTTGTTATCCCTTCAACATGTCCAAATCATCAAGTGTATCTTTTTCAACTGTAATCGCAACATCCTCTAGTCAACAGATATAATCTTTATTGGACTGGTAATAAAACATAATAAATCGCGCCTGTAACCCAGAGGAGTAGACAGAGATTACAAAATTCTATTATTCAAGCCACTTTTTGTCTATTTAAAATTTATACTACTATGTATGCCTTCATTTCTGACACCATAATAAAATATGAATATTAAGAAATTACATTACAGCCTGCATTTATAACAAATAATGTTATGTTCAATAAGGGAATTTTAATAGGAATTTTTAGGAATTATGAAAAATGATTGGGTATAATCGGAAAACACCCAATATTTTTAGATTCTCCATGAGTTCATGAACTGATAAATGTAATATTAAATAATCTGATTATTTTAATCAACTGAATTTTGTTGTTGATATTAAAATGAATGTCATAGATTTTTATCTATAATTATATTTATTTTCAATGCTTAGTCTATCTTTATTTGTTAAAGGCATTGACCTTTCTCTTTCATCTTCATAATTTGAGAATAACATAATATAAGAAATATATTTAATTTTTTTTGGAAAAAATCATTGATGAGATTTTGAAAAGTAATCTTACTAATATTATAAATGTGAATGTTTGAATGGGTGGATGTTTGTTTGAAGGTATCTCCAGAACAGCTCAATGTATCTCGATGAAATTTAGCTGTAGATGATAGTCTGAAAGGACACATAGGCTACTTATTGTTATGTATGGACGGAGTCGGGGGCGACAGCTAGTTAATTATAAAAGCAAGCAAGCTTTTGAATTTGCATTTACAAATTAAAATGCAACCATTATTTGACAATTATGTGTGCCAATGGCCTAATTTTACTCTTCTTTCCATTCCCAGCCTTATCTTATAAGGAAAGTATCTCTTTCCTCATTTTGCACTTCACAATATATTAAAAAAAAAATGTAAAATATTTTTGATTATATTTTCAATAGTGACCACACAATTTTGACAAAATAGTGAAAAAGAAAATTATAATAGCCACCGTGCATCGAATTTGATGTTTACATAATTTAGGTTTTCAATTGGATTTATTAAAGTAGTTACCGTAATGAATTGTATCTATAAGGGAAGCACATTATAAATACGACCTTACGTCTTCAATGAAAGTTGTACGTTTACGATCGTTATAGAGTTTTACCTTCAATGATTTAATATTTTTATACTGAGTAAATTCAATATTAAACTTATTTAACTATACTAATATTAAAAAGTGGTAACATTTGATTGTTTGTTTGTTTGCATTGAATAAGCTCCGAAACTACTGAACGGATTTGAAAAATTCTTTCACTGTTGGGAAGCTACATTATCTCGAGTGAAGCAAGTTAATTTTCTTACTAGTTTTTTTATTCCGCGCAGATCAAGTCGCGGGCGACCGCTTGTATATAGGTAGTTTATGTGTATTTTGATATTTCAACAAAGAGCACACCTTTTAATATTTTTAAAGTTTGTTCCTTCAATTCTCTCTTTCTAGAATGTTCTTCATCTTCGTTTTATTGACCACATCCATTTCGTTGTTGTTAAGCTGGTTTGTTGAGTCACTATCAACTTGAACACTACAATTTACAGTTTAACACATTCAATGCCAACTATCACTTTAGTAAATACAATACGTAGTGGTATTGGCGTTAGGTTTGTGAAAACAAAACACCCGTTTATAACATATTGTCCTCTCTGTTTTGTCAAAGATGATGACAGGGATGACAATATGTTTTATACAGAGTTATTGGTCTCAGAAACCCACGGTGAATATGTTAACTAGAGATTAAATATTATACGTGTCTTGTAGAATAATTTATATGCAGTGTTGTTTGGATGTAGACCGTTAAGTGAATACAGAGTTACATTGTTGTTGTGGGTAGTTTTAAAATTCATACGATCCGAAATAGCCCGTGGTCGAATATGTTTTGTAATTCAGTACAGCTCAAGGATATTGTTTTGCGATCCTACAAGGAAAATTATTAAAAGAAACACTTCTTAGAATTTATACTCTTTTTTTTTTGGAATAGAAATTCTTAAGATAAAGTTTAATTAAAGGATTATAGGATGTTTTGTTGTTGTTATAATGTTCTAGCTCACCAATAAAGAATACTAAATTAAAATGAATTTCTATGTTACAATATACGAAAATTATTTTTGGTTATAATCTGTACATTTATACAGATTAAGGTTATCTTAACGCATTCTTATTAAACAAAGTAGGTACCTCTTTCTCTCTCAGCTCACAGGTTATCTATTTTCTTTCTCGGTCATACATTCGTAATTTCTATTTCATATGTGCTAACAGATGTTTTTTTTTTTGTAGCTGCTTGTAAATAGAGGCTGTAAATATAACTATAGTGAGTAAAGATGAGTTTGGGAGCGCGCGCCACCAAGGGTGGTGCGAGGGCGGGCAAGGACGGCAAGCACGCACAGGACAAAGGCAAGCCCACAGACAAGCCCCAGCCCAAGGAGAAGGTCAAGTTACAGGTACAAACTGATAACCATCGTCTTCTTACACTTATCACTATGTAGTGATGTAGTATGTACTACTCTTCCGTACATTTTAGCCGTCATATCCGAATTAACTCCCTTTTTTTAAGTAAAAAATTAACGTAAAAACAGAATGACCCTTTCCTTTCCCACCCTTTTCGTATAAAGAAAGGATTGGGAAGGGTAAGTGGATTTGACAGAAGAGGGGGCACATAGGTGATGTCTTTTTTCTGTGCATCCCTCCTCTGTTAAGGTAGGCAACGCATCTGCAATTGTGATTGCTCGCTATTTAGTCGTATTCGTTTGCCACCTTGTCATTTAAAAAATTACACTTCACTTGACAAAATTATAATAATCGTTTAGGGCAAAATTAAGTCATAAATTTTTGTGTCTCAATTTGACAAAAATATAGGACCCTATGTGTTAAACAATACCAGATTAACGACTGAATCAGTCAGTCGGATTAAAGTAAAATGTTAGTATGTCTGCGAATTCAGATGCAGTCTAGATTTACTTGTGTTTTTCTTTCCAGGCCACCACAGAACAAATTCGCATGGCAAATATGATCGATTGCAAAAGCGAAGATACAACTGATGTTCGCAGAATGGTGAGAATGTAACCATTATATAAAGACCTCCTTATTTCAGTACAATTATGTGAAAGTTTAATTACAATAGAGGTCAATTACACTTGCTTACAATGTTACTAGCATGTTTAGAAAACCGAATGTTTGTATGTATGTATGGATGGATGGATATTTGAAGGAATCTCAGGAACGACTCAACGGATCTCAATTAAATTTGGCATAGATGTAGAACGTAGTCTGGAAGAAGACATAGGCTACTAATTAAGTTTTTTTTAATTGCGCGCGGACGGAGTCGCGGGCGACAGTTACTTGTGTTATAAATAACTTTCGACTGCCGAAACACTTTGTAACAAAAATATATTGCTTCTCTAGTTCCTAATAGTTTAGAATTTTACAGTGACATTTATCAAAATAGCTGTTTCCCGCGACTTTTTCCGCGTGGAGTTTAGTAGTTGAAAACAAAGTTTCACCCTAACACCGTTTATACATTTAGGGGATGAATTTCGTAAAAAATAAAAATTCAAAATCAAGTACCTAGAGACAATAGTTTAGGCTGTGTATTGACAGTTGAATCAGTTACTCTTTAGTATATGTAGACTAGCTGTAGCACGCGGCTCCGTCTGCGCGAAATAAAAAGAAAAACTCAGTAGTCTATGAGTTCATACATACTATGTTCTACATATATACCAAATTATACAAAATTACGTCGAGATTCATTGAGCCACTCTGCAGATAATTTTCTAATAAACATCCATCCATCCATACATCCAACAATTTGCTTATATAACATTAGTAAGATTCAAGAAAATTCATTAATTTCCGGTGAAATGTCTCACACTGTGATTTACCCAAGATGTCATGCCAAGGTATCATGTTATGGTGCACGTGTAGTAATCATACATATTCCAGGTGACCGTCCTGATGGAGATGACATGTCGCACAGAGGAGGAGGTGTGCTCCGCGCTGCACGACTCCGACAACGACATGCTTGTTGCCTGCAACTTGTTGCTGGAGGAGAGCGAGCGGATACAGGTATACTTGTATAGCTGTGGTAGACACCACCGACAACCACGACCACACAGAAGACGGGCCTCAAGTGGAAGTTATTCCTCGTATACAGTCTGATGAGTTCTCTTGGATGGAAAGGTAAGGGGAAGTGGGTTTGATGGATTGAGGATGTATAGGAAGGGGAAATATTTCTGTGAGTCCTGCTGTCAATTAAAGGTAGGCAATGCATCTGCAGCTGTGGATACTTTAGCTGGCCCAGAAATTAACTAGAACTACCGCGATCTTGCTGCCAGATAGACCATGGTAAAAAAAAAATTATATGTATATAATTTTTCGATATAACATATTGACACTCCTATTTTTATATGTCTATAATTGGTGTATTAGTGATCATATATATGAATCAATTTCAAGTATTTCAACATAATATATATTTTTTAATGTATATTACAAGATGGCAAATGAGCAATTGGCCACAAAAATTCGCCTAAATGGCGAAGCGACTGCTACCCATAGACATTCGCAATTGCAGATGCGTTGCTTACCCTCAATCAACGAAGGAGGAGACTCACAAAAAGAGAATATTTAACCTTTCTATGCATCTTCTTCATCAAATCCACCTCCCCTTCCCATCCTTTCCTTATAAGAAAAGGGGTGGGAAGGGGAAGAGGAGTAAAATGAGTCCTCCATCACACACTCATCAGACTGTACTTGGAATTACTTCCACTTGACGTCTGTCTTCTGTGAGGTCGTGGTATTTCACTGAGCGAAGACAATTCCTGCAACAGATGTTGTAAACAATTATATGTATATTGTAGGGCGAGTGGCAGACTAACGAGAAGAAAAAGAAGAAGCCCCCCGCCGCAGCTGGGAACGGAGAAGTGGAGCCTCCTCGAGACGGGCGAGAGCGAGATGCGCGCAGCAGATCTGGACCCAGACCACGTTAGTATATTCAATTATAATACTTTAAAAACTGTTATGTTATATTACTAAAGTAGTCAATATCTTGAGGGGGGGAGGTTATCTGCGCTGCGCAGTGCTCTTTCCCCGTATCCTGATACACCAACAAGATTGTGTTCTCCACAGCTACTTGCGATGTTCCGAGTCTTTAAGTTATCTGACAAACATTTGTTAAACTAACGTTAGTAACTTTGATATATGTTCATTTTATGGAAATCGTGTTAATTATTACTATAATCTGTTTCCAGCTAATAAGAATTTGTACATTTTAGCGTGAAATGTGAGACGTACTTTATGTTTATAGATATTAGTTAAGAGCACCTTTGGAGTAGCTTTTACTCCTGGTTTTTACTCTTTTTTTTTATGGGCGGCACTATGCCCTCTCGTTCTCCCCCTGGCATGTTTTTGGCCAGAGACTTTTGGGTTCTTTATTGATAATCATAAAATTCTTATGTTAGTTACTTATAATATAATACATATTTCCTTAGTGCTAATTTAAAACTTAATGCTATATAAAATAAAATTAAGTAATAAAATATTCTATTGTACATTTAAAATACGTTAAAAAAGTACATTTATATTTTTTGCTAAGATTACAATATAAAAAATAAAGATATACAGTCAAAATCTGTTATAACGACATCGAAGGGACTACTCATATTGAGTCGTAAAAACCGATAGTTGTAACAACCGGTGACAGGTATTAATAGGAAAGATATGTAATAACATTCAGCCAGGACCTTTGATTTTGGTCAATTTAACCGGTATGTTGTTCTAAACGATGTCGCTATAAACGGTTTTGACTGTATTTACAATTAATATTTCCTAATACTACAGCTAATGTCGAAGGCTAAAATGTAAATAATTATAATAAAATAAGTTTTTTTACTCTTATGTGTCTACCATAATGTGTAGTAAAGTAATTGTGCAGGTGGTGCGTGTAATGTGTATTGTATGTGTTGTACGGTCGTGCGCAGGTCGCGGCGAGGGTATGGGCGAGGGTGGTCGCGGGTCAGGTCGCGGCGGGGGTGCAGGTCGCGGGCGGGGCGGGGCGCGAGGTGGTCGCGGTGCGGGACGCGGAGGTCGCAGAGGTGGTACCCGCACACGCCCCTCACGTGACACGCACTGGAATGACAACAACGATGCCGGTAACTTATATATTATTTGTTTTTTATTAACCCCTTTTTCCACTAGATTTGGTTGATTGTGAAGAATTTCAATTTTGGAGCTTATTTGGAATGGTTACAACAAATGTGTGCAAAAATATTGTTGTTACTTTTTTTTTAATAATATAAATTGTTTAGGCATCAAAAGTATGGTAATTGTATAGTAATAGTACGCCTGGTTTCTAAACTAAGTTCTAGACCCATTTTGTAGGAGATTATGCTTGTAAAGTGTAACTGATGTGTAAAATTATTATTATTGTAAATTTTTTGAATTTATAATTACAGTATATATCGGTTATAATGACATATTTTGATTATTTGGTCGATATAATCGATGTTATATTAAGTGGTTTTTAATGTAGTAATATTTAACAGTATCTGTATTTTTAGGTGGCAACATTGGTGATACATTCCCTGCCACAGAAGACTGGGACAATGAGGAGTGGTCTGGCTCACTCTCAGATACCAAGGTATTTATACATTCCCTCTCCTTCTCTATCACTATATGTGTAAGTGAAACTAAAGATGTTAAAGCGCCATCTAGTTTTCTACTGTTAAATTAATTTAATATCATTGAAAAGATAAAATCCATTTAATCCTATTATATATTGTCTTATTACATTTATACATACACACAACACACAATCATACATTTGATGGATGAAAGACAAGCGATTAACGAAGTTACTGTATGGATGGAAAATAAGCGATTTTTTTTAATATGAATAGCGCGTTATAAATTTTTCTTTCAATATGTTAACATGTTAACAGAATTATTTTTGATAATTTCTCATTTATATTAAACTAGCTGTCGCACGCGACACCGTCCGCGTGGATTTAAAAAACGTAATAGCCTTTGTGATTTTCCAGATTATGTTCTATATCTGTGCCAAATTTCATCAAGATCTGTTGAGCTGTTACGGAGATACCTTCAAACAAACATCCATCCATCCATCTAAAATTTTCCCCGGAGTGTAATAGTGTAGTCAAATCGGGTTTATTGATTTAGGAAAATTGACAACTAGTGCTTTATTTTATTTATTATTAAATGAAAATAAAATTTATTCATTGATAAATAAAATAAAATTAATATGTTGCAGGTGTTCACTCCGAGTGTGAACGTACAGAACTTGGTCCCTGAGCTCGACACCGCCTCGCAGAATGCCACGGTACGGACACATTTTATTTTAATCTTTATTAATTTAACAAAAATAAATAAAAAAAATTAAATAAAGATTAATTTATGCTTCGATTTAAAATGCGCTTTTTAGAATTAACTTATAAAGGATAAAGTATTGAATGATTATAAAAACAAATATTTATAAGATACTGTTACATAATTAACATATTTTAAGTATTTATTTCATACTAGTTGTCACACACGACTTCGTCTGCTCGGTATTTAAAAAAAACAATAAGTAGCCTATGTGATTATCCAGACTATGTTCTACGTCTTTGCCAAATTTCATCAAGATCTGTTGAGCCGTTTTGGTGATACATTCAAACATCCATCCATCCATACATCTAAACACTTTTTTTTACCTTATATTTATTGCGTTATTATTAAAGCCAGTTGCATGTGATATTTATCAGTGTATACAAAATGGCCAAAAAAATCAGGTATTTTTCACTTTTAAACTACATTTAGTGAAATGTATGAAAAATAAGACTGTAAGTGTTAAAGTTTAGCGTCGCACTTAGCGAAGCTTAATGTGAAAACTACACTATGGGTCAAAAAACTGGTAATATTTAACCTCAAAATCGATAGACGATAGAAAATCTCATAAATCGAAGAAGAAATCTAGTAATAAATAAAGCCTGTATCACCCAGAGATAGTTTAGCTTCACAGCAGTGAATTTTTTCAAAATGATTCAGTGGTTTTGGAGCCTATTTAATAGAATCAAACAATCAAAAATCAAGTTTCCTATATTATACTAGCTTTTACCCGCGACTCCGTTCGCGCGGAATAAAAAAAAAATAGAAAACGGGGTATAAATTATCCTATGTCCGTTTCCTGGTTCTAAGCTACCTGCCCATCAATTTTCAGTCAAATCGATTCAGCCGTTCTTGAGTTATAAATAGTGTAACTAACACGACTTTCTGACTATATATATAGATTAGTACAGATATTGTATGTATTATATTTTTTGCAGGAGGACTGGGAGTGTCCGCCTGAGAGTAACGGCCCCACGGATGCGCATGTCACCTCCTATACGTACCACAACACTGCGCAGGCGCACCACCATCAGTCCATGCTAGAGGTGATAACACACATACATGACACAAAGTTTTTTTTTGATATAGCAACCCTATACAATAATTAATGCTTTCGTATATTTATGACTGCCTTAAGTTTCCAAATCAAAGCTTAAATACTCGCAAAAATCATTTTTTTAATGAAATTGGTGTTTCTAATATAAAAAAACACAATACATTTTTTTATTAAACTAGCTTTTACCCGCGACTCCGTCCGCGCGGAATAAAAAAAAGCACACAAGATGAAAAAGTTCCTATGTCTGTCTCCTAGTTCTAAGCTACTACCTCTCCATTAATTTTCAGCTAAATCAGTTCGACCGATATTGAGTTATAAATAGTGTAACTAACACCACTTTCTTTTATATATATAAGATAATCTTACGCTATTTGAAAAAGGCTAATAAAATTATTTGTTGAATTTTAGCAAATAATACAAATCAAACTGTAAAACAACGACTTGTTAAAACACTATCATATCTGGTTTGCTACTAAATTTATACATTTGAAGTGTTTAATTTTGTGTCTGTTTGTAGCAACAACAGCAGCAGCAGCAGCAGGTGCTGAGTGCGCCCAAACCGGAGCCAGCAGCGGCTCCTGCACCCTCAGACCCACATCTCACACATCATCATCAGGTAACAACAAACACCAACCTCTGGTTAATTAAAAAACCTCTCAGCTCGTACCAGGAAGTACTGAAATCTAATATAAAAATAATAGAGAAAAATAAGTGTCCAAAAATGTCAAATGCTTGCAATCTTTGTAGATATATGTAACTCAAAAATTACTTGTCTGTTTTTAGCCGACTTCAAAAAGAAGGAGGTTATCAATTCGACTGTTTTTTTTTTTATGTTACTGCGAATCTCCGCCCGTGGGTGGTCTGATTTTAATAAAAAATATTTTAATCGAAAGGAAGTGCTTGCAGATGGGTTCCATTTTTTTTTTTTTTTAATAACTAGAAGACTAGTAGATTTTGAATATAGCTTTAAAATTTGTTGAGAAAATTAGGGACATTTTTGCTTTCAGCGCTTACGTAGGCTAAACTATAGGACCTACATAAAAATGATGTATGGCGAATTGTAGCTCTTTAAATGTGCTAAATAAAAGTCCGCGATAGCATATATCTATCTTTTATAGTTTTCTCACAATAACCATTTTTTTGTCATTAAAAATTGAACTATGCGTTGATAAGAATTTTCTTTGAAATAAAATAAACAATTTATCTTAATTAATCATCGGCTAACGATGGCGACGCTCTTGGCTCTGTCACTTTTCTAGATTCACTCACAACTTGCGACTTTGAATAGTTGGTCATATGGTCGTAGTATAAAGGTATATCGCACTTGAAAACTCGTATAAGTTTGTTACTGAAAGAATACGTTGTTCTAGCGTACACGGGTTAACGACGCGTGGTCGCCTAGGTTATACCTCGGTTGGGTAATTGGTGTGATTTTAGTGTAATAGTCTTTGTCTTTCCATTAGCAGCCGATGGGTATGTCGGGTAGTCTGAGCGCGGCGCAGTCTCAGTACCTCTCCCAGCTCACGCAGCAGTCGCAGCGACATGATAACAGTGAGTAAATATTATTAACTGTCGCTCGTGATTTAAAAAAAACAAACTAATTAGTAGTCTATGCGTTTTCAGATATTGTTCTACATCTATACCAAATTTTGTCCTGGTCCATTTCTCGTCCATACAAACATTAGCATTTATAATCTTAATAAGATTAACTGTGATCAAAATCTTACTTAATATTATAAATGCAAATGTTTGGATGGATGTTTGTGTGTTTCAAGATGTAGAACATAGTCTGGAAGGACACATAAGCTACTAATTAAGTTTTTTTTTTATTAATTCCGCGCGAACGGAGTCGCGGGCGACATCTAGTCTCTATCAATTATCACCATTCCCGTCATTATCTTTGATAAAACTGAGATGAAAATATGTTTTAAACGATGGATCTCAGAAACCCACAGTTAATAAAACAAGATTACCTTGGCTACCTTTTTACTCCATGTATTAAAAAATGTATAGACAATCGAACTTGTGTTAGTATAACGTAATAAACGAGAGTGCAATGTGTGCAGGTGTATACACCAGTAACTACGGTGTGTACGGTTCTGCAGATATAACCAGCCAGCGTAAGACCCAACGTGCCAGGGTACCGCCGCCATCGAAGGTATTTATAGCTATTAATAACTATGTCAATCCGTCCCATAATTTAATGTCATATCTCCCTTACAAAATATGTAGAGTCAAAAACAGATTTTTTTACAATATAAATAGCTGGACCGGCAAATGTTGTTTTGCGATATAATTTTTTTTTGTAGGGTATTTCTAGAAAAAATGTTGGAGATGAACAACCCTTATTACTTAGGGGTATGAAAAGTAGGTAGTAGCTGATTCTCATACCTACTGAATATGCATATAAAATTTCATAAATATCGGTCAAGTCGTTTCGGAGCAGTATGGTAACTGACATTGTGACATGAAAATTGTATATATCTAATATATAAAATTCTCGTGTCATGGGGTTCGAACTTGAACTCCTCCGAAACGGCTTGACCGATTCTCATGAAATTTTGTGAGCATATTTAGTAGGTCTAAGAGTCGGACAACATCTATTTTTCATACCCCCTCCCCCCCCTATTTGTTTTTTTTTTTAACTGCGCGCGGACGGAGTCGCGGGCGACAGCTAGTATGAGATAAAAATCATTGTTTCCTGGCCTGTTAATAGTTAGTTTACTACTGTTCTTGGACCAATCATACTTTTATTATTTATTTTTTTACTTTTCGCAACAGATACCTTCATCTGCGGTGGAAATGCCAGGCGGTGGTGAATCGAGCGGCGCAATGTTCCTCGACGTTCAATTCGGAGCCCTGGAGCCGGATACACTGCACGATACTGCGCCAGCGCAGCCCCAGCACCAAGTGCCCGCGCAGCATCAGGTGCCGTCCCAGCACCAAGTCCAGCAGCATCAGAACCAGCACCAAGTGCAGTCACAGCACCAGGTTTGGGTCGTTTCTTTTTCTCCATCTGATCTAGAATTGCCCGGCAATATATTAAGAAAAAAACGGTGGGAAGATAGTTTTTTGCCACTCTTTTTATAAAGAATGAATGGCAAGGGAAGGCAGCTTTGACGGAGGAGTATATTAACGTGAAATATCCTTTTTCGGTACATACCCTTCTCTGTCAATTTATAAGGTAGGCACTGCATCTGTAATATTGCAACTTGCCGCTAATGCTTTGCTTTGCTTTGTTTAGCGGTTTTTTGGCGAAATTGTTGACATTGACTGTTATTGATTTCGCTAAAAGAGAGAAGTGACATCTTGTTTGTGTGTTTGTTTGTCTTCTACTATAACAATAAAAAAAACAGGTGCCGTCTCAGCATCAAGTTCAGTCGCCGCATCAAGTGCAATCCCAGCATACGGTGTCATCGCAGCACCAAGTGCAGTCGCCGCACCAGGTTCAGTCGCAGCACCAGGTTCAGTCGCAGCTTCAGGTGCAGTCAACGCACCAGGTGCAATCAACTCACCAGGTGCAGTCACAGCACCAAGTACAGACTCAGCACCAGGCGCAACATGCTCCTCAGGCTCATTCCCAGCCACCTAAGCAGGTCAGTATAGACTAATAATTAGCCTATGTAATATAACAATCGTATTCAGAGTTGGTAGTTGTTCAAAAAGTTGGATTTATTGCCATACTCAGTGTTTAAATGGTCACAGAGATGTATGAGGTACTTCTTAGGCAACTCTGAATATATCGGATTTGCAATATTCTATGAAGTGTTATAGGTAAAGTCTTTTGCTGGAGGCTTGCCCACACTGTCTCGACCTGTACGTGGTCTCCATTCCAGTATTATATTCTGCGGACAATATGGCCGACCTATCGCCACTTAAGGTTTACAATTCTTTGGGCAATGTCGTTTACTGATGATCTGGTCCAGGTTGCGGGAGTATCCTGAATGTGGGTTGCACAGGATCGATCATTGTGGCGATATTTGGGGGAGGGTTATGCCCAGCAGTGGGCGTTACGAGGCTGAATAGATAGATACATTGTCTGTTACTTTATTTGTTTTCTTCTTGTTTCAAGGTACCGTCAGTGGCGGAGTCTCAGCCGGTAGTGACGAGCCATGAGAACGCAGTTGATGTTCCCAGCAGTAACTACCACAGCACTAACACAATGGTATGTATTACATTCAATTTATGTCTGGTTTCTGAGACCAAAATATCTTTACAAAATATATCGTCATTCAATCTTAATATCTTTTATAAAGGGTTTTTTGTTTCAGAAATCAACTATTAGTCGTTTAATTTTTATTTTAGCAGTTCCATAGTGTAGATATCTGTTATTAAATCTACACTAAGAGTAAAATAATCATTTTAATGTGGCAAAATACGATGAGATTCAAATTAAAATGTGAATGGCCACAACACCTTATTGTGACGTCATAGCAATTTTTTTTCGTATATGTGTTTTATATGACTCCTATATACTTTTTTGTAATGTAAATACTTTTCTATATATTTTTGACAGAATGAGGTAATTGACTTCTGACATCTTTCTCCTCTGTCCTTATCCTATTCACATAGGGTTGGTTCACCAGATTGATCTATCTTCCTTCATCTCAGACATCACTTCTTAGATCATATCACCTTTTACGCAACCCATCTCTACCTGGACCTATTATTATTTTTAAGTATATCCATAGTTAACAAGTATCTTTTGTTGACAGCTAAGTGACAGCTTATCGGCGGTAGACACGACGGCGACAAGTCAACCTGTCACGTCAGAGCCCGCAGTAACAAACGCCACATGTAAGTCTAGTTTATAATGTTTCTAACATTTGCTACAGAGTATAGTTTGTATGGCACGGCGCTAGAACCGAGCGACTTTTTGGTCGCGTCGCGTGTAAATGTCGTGCGACAAAATGTCGGCCCTACACCCCGAACCCACTGCACCTCTATGTCGTAGTGGACGGATGTGAGCCGGACATTACATGTATTATTTACCCTATTGTATTGCTGAAACATACATATTACAAGATATTGTTTGGAAAGAGGTGTAAAATGTTCAAAATATTGCTTTGGATTGCTTATAGAAACAATAATTTAATTCTAAAGTATAAATAAATGTACAGTTGAATCTGGAATAGCGAGAACTAGATAAGTGAGAAATGTCTATAAGCGAGAGTCATTGCCTAGTCCTGTCGGTGAACTCCATAAGCGAGAAACTCGAATTAGAACTAAACCTCTAAGCGAGAAAATGTCAGGATCCCTTAGACTCTCGCTTATCCCAATTCGACTGCATATATAATAACTAGCTGAATAAAAAAAACACTGATTTTTTTTAAAATCCAAAACGATGACTGTTTTTATACATGTTTTTAAACAGTGGAAATTGAAGGTTAAGTTGAATTTGTTTACAGCACTAGAGAAGCAGCTGTCAGCGTCAATGAAGCAGATGTCAGTGTCGGGAGTGTCAGGTGCGGGTGCGGGTGCGGGTGCGGGCGGGGAGGTGGCCGCCAGCGCTGCGCCTGCGCCTGCGCTGCATGCCCCCCAGCACTACGCACACCACAGACCAAAGGTATATATAAAAATTAATTCCTATATCCCCTGGTGACACCATTACGCGTGAATAGTTGGACCGATATCAGTTTTTTCTGTTTTGTTTTTTTTTTGTTAGGAGAAGGTTTTTATGACAGAAGGAATTTAAAAAATCTAGATGGATGGATGGATAATGATGTTTGTTTGAAGGTATCTCTATAAAGGCTTAATGGTTCTTAATGAAATTTGGTATAGATATAAACATAGTCTGGAAGAAGATGTAGGCTACATATTATTTTTTTTTTAAATTCCGCGCAGACGAAGTCGCGGACGACAGCTAGTAATGTATAATAATGTCTAGATTTAATCCTAATCGACATTATTTTGGTTCCAATTCTACTTTCACGGCAATCTGTTAGGAGCGTATTTATCCATTCAATTTATGTCAAATATGAAATAAGCTTATGTACTATAAATGTTAAACACGGCGGCCATTTACCAATTCCAATTTGTGGAATATAATCAGACATATTTGTCTTAAATACAGCTCAACCTGGATAAGCAAGAGTCTTAGGACCGCGATATTTTCTCAGGTCCTGTCAATGACTCTGGTTACAGCGGTTTCTCACTTATCTCGGTTCGACTGTACTGTGTAAAAAAAAGAAAGAAAGAAAAGATTTAACTTATTATTATGGTATCCGAATATAAAATATTTAGGCTATTTGTTTATTTTTTATGTTCGCAGACAGTTGGCCAACAGAATATGTACCCACACCACGCGGTGTCGCACCATCCACCAGTGTACGGAGCCAATGTGTACGCGCCACAGGTATGTTGTCTCAAGTGTCTCCATTACAGAAACATGTTTCAAAACATTGTTAATACTTAATTGTCATTCCTCTGTTGCTCTACAAAATAATATCTTTGAATACAAATGAAGAGATATCCATAGGTGGGCAGAGTTAATCAAAAAGTTAACTTCGTTAATCGTTAATTTGTTAAATAAAAATTTAACTTCGTTAATCGTTAAACCGTTTAATTTATGAAAATTTAACGCAAGTTAAAGTTAACAGTTAAAGTTAATTTCTGTTTATATTACGAGTGTAAGGCGCAAGCGGGAAATGGCCATATGAATAATCTCCGAATCGTATGGACCGATTTTGTCGAGACTTTTAATAGAACTTAGGCTATTTTTTTACTGAGTTTACGAAATCTCGGGCGATCGCTAATTCTATCTATAGTTTAGTTATATAATATACTAAAATATAATTTAGACAATAGAAGCGATGTACTAATGCCTGTACGATACTAATAACATAGCATGCACTAGTTACATACACTTATATACTACACTGACAATAATGGACAATTAACGTTTTCAGTCAATTTTTTTTATCGACAATCCGAAGTCACGGAATTAGACAGCTAACTAAATTTAGACAACACAAATTTTCTGGTCTTATTAAGTTTTTTTTTAATACCGAGCGGACGAAGTCGCGGGTAAAATCTAGTAGACAATAAGTGACATTGTCGGCCAGTGACATGCGCAAATGTTATGTCTATTGAATACGACTATAGTATTTATTTGTTGCAGGTGAACTCATCGAATGCTGCGTCACTAACTGGCGCCTCTGCAATGACTGCTGCTGCCTACCCCTCCAGTGTCACGCTGACGCAGTACCAGCCCATCATGAACTCTTATCAGGTACAGCACATTTTAGTCCTCTTTCCCTTCCCACCACTTTTCTTATAAGGATGAGAAGGGGAGGTGGATTTAATGGAGGACATGCATGGGAAGGTTAAATATTCTCTTTTTGTGCGTCTCCTTCTTTGTCGATTGAGGGTAGGCAACGCATTTGTAATTGCAAATATCTATGGGCAGCGGTCGCTTCGCTATTTCGGCGAATTCATGTGGCCGCTTGCTCGTTTGTCACCTTGTAATATATAAAAAAAACATGATATGTATTTGATAAAAGTAACGAATTAATATTTTATTTTGTTTTTCAATCGAAAGTTATAAAATGGTAACCGTATAATTGATAAATGGTCAAATATGTTTGACAAAATTGTTTCATTTTTTTTAATTGTCAACTTATTTTGGTTAAAGCTATACATAATATGCTATATACTACTAATTAATTTAATATGTCAATATACAATCACTCATCGGACGGAATATGGAATGACTTCCACTTGACACCTGTCTTCTGTAAGGTCGTGGTATTTCACTGGTCAAGGCCCATTCGTACACCTAAAAAATTTTGTTATTTTGGGATCTGAAACTGTTAACTGTGATTACAATATCTACAATGTAACAACGATAACACGGTGTTACGTTTACAGACGTCATCATCAGCGGGTGCGTACGGAGGTAGCGCGTTGTATACAGCATCGCCTTACACCGCGTACCAACCATCGCCTCAGCCAAAACCACAGCCTAAAGAGCAACCACAGGTTATTATATACTTAGATTTTTATATGTAATTAGCTTTCGCCCGTGACTCTTTTCGTGGGAATAAAAAAAAAACATAACAAAAATTAGTAGCCTATGTGTTCTTCCAGACTATGATCTACATTTATGCTAAATTTCATGGAGGTCCGTTGAGCCGTTCTGGAGATACCTTCTAACATCCATCCATCCATCCAAGCATTTGCATTTATAATATTATTAAGATAGCTTGCGCCGGCGCATTCGCGTGGAATCAAAAAAATAAACTTGATGAGTAGCCTATGTGTTCTTTCAGATTATGTTCTATACATATGTCACATTTCATCAAGATTCAATGAACTGTTCCGAAGACACCTTCTAACAAACATCCATCCATCTATCTTTACATGCTTGAAGGAGCGGATAAATTTAAAATTTGTATCTAATTTCCCATTCATTCTTTTCTCCGTTAATTCTCCTTTCCATATTTTCCCTAATACCGGGAACGCAAAAATATATAGAATTAGGTTTTCGAACCAAAAATTTTGCTGAAGTCGAAAAACCATTGACGTTATTCAAAACAAAGCTATGCATTTTGGGATAACTTATGAAGAAGAATTGATTATTAAAATTTTTGTCTGTCTGTTTCCTTTCTCCCCACGTCTGTATGTACCAGGTAAACTCCGAAACGGTTAGTTTGAATTTAACAAAACTTTTACTGGAAGGTAGCTAATATATTCTGGAGTAACTTAGGCTATTTTTTTTAAATACCATAATGTCAAAGTCACGAGAAACAGTTATAAATAAACTAATTGTTGCAGTATGACAGTTCAGTAGCGTCGAGTAACAGTTTAACGAGTACATCAACTACGCAGACGTCGACTGCTAAAGTTACCACCACAACAGGTATGGTTTGCAATGACAATGTTTTTTTTTTTTTATATACGATAAGGTGGCAAATTAGTAGCTACCTGAGATTGCCGAAATAGCAAAGTGACTGCTGCCCATAGACATTTGTAATTACAGATACCTTACTGCCTACGTCTAATTGACGGAGGAGAGGATTTACAGAAAACGAATATTTCATCCTTCTTATACATTCCCTTCTCCGTCAAAATAAAAAAATAAGAATCAAACTATAGTCAAATTAGGATAAGATAATGGCCTAAAAGAAAAAAGATTACATGACAGTTATTGTATGAAATGCATCTTTGGTCAGTTTTTTTGATCTTAACAGGAGGGCGCTAGTGAGCTATTTACTTTGACTTATCCTACCCTGTCAGATATTGTCGGTATATTATATCCAATTATGTTATAATAAAAGTACAGAAAAACTTTTCTTTTTGAATTTCTTTGACCTGTAATGTCTAAACAACCTGAATTGATTTTTTTTTAATAAAATCACATCTACACACGCTTGTTCCGTACTCTTTTCTGCACAGGTTTTAGTTATCTTTTTTTTTATTAATATCACTGCGCTACATTGTTTGTTCCTGCTTAAATATAAAAAAAAAGTTATAGTATAAGTAATTTAGTTAGTAAGTTTAGTATAGTAAATGGTGAAAAAAAAATATATATAATTAAGTTATTATATGTATTTATATATTAAGCAGGAACCTGAAATGATTTAAGAAACTTTATGTCAGTAGATGTATGAACTGTTGTATGTGACAGTGAGCGGAGGTAACGCGGTGAGCAACGCGAGTGCGGCAGGTTTGGGAGCGGGCGCAGGCGCGGCGGTGTACGCGGGCGGAGCCCTGTACGGCGCGGCTGGAGCACCCGCGGCATACACATACGATGACCAGCTGATGCGTGGTGCACTGCCTCATCATATGGTAAATATATACCCAATCTAATCTTAAACAGATTCATCTGAATATTATCTTAATTAGTTTTTTATAAAATTTAAAAAAAATTTGAGCCGTCATGGGACGCCTGGCAGATGTGAAACATCGTTTTATTACAACATTAAATATTATAATTAAATAAATAAATAAATAATAATAATGACAATAACAATAATGATAATAATGATGATGATAATGATAATAATAATATATCTAAATATACATATGTATACCTTAGTATAGCGTGGCGACCCGTCGCCACGGCAAGCGTCGCCACGGCAACAATTCGGTTTACAAGTGATCCTATAGATGTTTCACATCAAAAAAAGATTCAATTCACCTCAGTCCATTGATTTATAGTTTGACCGTTTTATGATGATTAGTTTGACAATTATAAATGCGAAAGTTCACATCTCCGGAACGGCTCAATCTTGATGAAATTTGGCACAGATTTAGAATATAGTTTGAAAGAACACATAGGCTACTTATTATGTTTTTTTTTAATTCCACGCGGACGGAGTCGCGGGCGACAGCTAGTGTTCTCATAAAATTAAAGTTATACGCATACTTTCCGTCACTATGACACCCATCCACTTACAATTACCTTTCACTTCACAAACATGACTTGACAAACTAATGATCATAAAACGGACAAATTATAATTACTAATTCAACAAAATAATTATCGTTGGGATCACGGATTATTAATGTATTCTACGTAATCAGGGTGGATATTACGAGACTGGATACGTTGCACGAGAAGGTACCTTCGGTCTTGGTGGTGGTGAGAGGTTCGGAAGAACAGACGCCGCGTCACCGCAACAGGTAATGGAAACATAATTTAATTGCATTCAAAATCTTACTAATATTATAAATACGAATGTATAGATAGATCAGTGATTGTCAAACTTATTTCTTTCACCTCCCCCTTTGAGAATCAATTATATTTCAGAGCGCCCTAATTTTTATTCAGCCCTAAAACTTAAAAACCACAATTTCATTGCTTTAATTAATTTCAATGCCCCCCATTTTTGGGCCTCTTATCGCCACCTCCTAGGTTTTAAACGCCTCCAAGGGGGTGTTATCGCCCACTTTGGGAAACACTGAGATAGATGGATGGATGGATGTTTGAAGATATCTCCGGAACAACTCAACGGATCTTGATGAAATTTGACATATATGTAGTACACAGTCTGGAAGAACACATAGGCTACTTATTTTCTAATTCCGAGCGAACGGAGTCGCGGTATACAGCTAGTGTTTAACATATTTGTTTATTTGCAGGTGCCGGCTGCATTACCACCTGGCTACGCCTACATCTACCAAGCACCTCCCACTACATACCAATATGGAGTCTACCCCACGGTAATAACACACGCTATTTGATAAATTCAATTGTTAAGTGTCCCTAAGTGCAGGTTAAGTGAGAAATCTAGACTAAGGTGCTCTTTTAGTGAATAATTATTTACTCTGAGTGCCACAGTTTGTCTATAAACAATCGGCTAGTTCTTACGTGTTAAGTAAAGATGTGGTTTAAAAACTATGTATTTAATAAAAAAACAAGTAGAACAAGTAGAAAACAATAGTAATATTTAATCTAATGTTGCTATTAACATATGTAAAAAACAAAAATATCCTCTTTTTACAGCTCTAACAAAAAAAAAAGAAAATTAAGTCATATTCATGGTTCATACAGTTTGATGTAATATGTTCTACTAATTCCAGTACGGGGGCAACTCCAGCGTGGGCGGTGTTGGGGGAGTGGGGGGCGTGGGGGGAGTGGGCGTGTCCGGCGGCGGCAAGGTGTCCGCCTACTCGCAGCAGCAGCAGCCCCCGTATGACGCACAGGACTCATACAAACCAGGTCAGTCATACATACATACATAATGTATTTCTAGAGGTTCAAAGTTCTAAAGGCTCAAGGAAACAAGAGCGTCGGTGGCTCAGGGGTGACTTGACTTGCAATCTGCAAGTCCTGGGTTCGAATCCCGCCATGTACCAATATGTTTTTCGATTTACATATGTACATTTATCTGACGTTGTTACGATGAAGGAAAACATCGTGATGCTGCACATATCTGAAAAGAAATTCAATGATATGTGTGAAGTCAACCCGCACTGGGTACGTGTGGTTGACTATGACCTAGACACCCCTAACTTAGGGTAGACTCCGAGCCCCTTAGTGGGAAAGTATAGTGAGCTGATGGGTGGGTCCACTGTCGAAATGTTTTTATAAAACATTGGCATAACTCATGCTTTTTGAAATACATCTAATATATAAAATTCTCGTGTCACAGTTTTCGTCACCGTACTCCTCCGAAACGGCTTGACCGATTCTCATGAAATTTTGTGAGCATATTCAGTAGGTCTGAGAATCGGACAACATCTATTTTTCATAACCCCCCCCCCCCCCATTTTTTAATTGCGAGCGGACGGAGTCGCAGACGACAGCTAGTAGACAATATGTTTTACAATCAAAATTACAGTAGAGGAAATACAAAATGAATCACAACCCCTTTTCGACTAATGATTTCATAAGCATTGTATATATTTGCATTAAACAGCCATAACCCAATAGAAACAGCAGTCGTAAAGCTTAATGGAAGAAGGGACATTTGTAGTTTTTATTTATTTATTTGTAACCTAACTAATTTTTACACTTTATGAATATACAATGAATGTGGTATTGTTGTAAGCAGGTGGAGCATACTCTGGCAGCTCGGGTAAGGCTGGGGGAGGTGCCGCGGACCTCGGCAATGTGATGTACAACAAGACGCATGTCGCTCTCAACAAGGTCAATGTGAGTGTCAGTCTCTTATAGTTACTAATTTATAGTTTTTTTTTTATTTTTTTATAAGAGAAGGGGGCAAACGAGCAGCGGGAACACCAAGGTGTTCATCGACGCCCATGGACTTTTGCAATACCAGAGGAATCGCAGATAACATTACAATTCAAATTCAATAACATAGGCTATATTTATTAGTATTTTTTTTAATTTGGAGTGGAAGAAATGTGCAAAAGTTAGTCTAAATTATATAGAAAATTAATATTAAAGCATTTGTCAAAATCAACTTTCGTAAATTAGGAATTAGGATTCAGGAATTTTACTAATATTATAAATGCGAATGTTTGTATGGATGATTGTTTGAAGGTATCTTCGGAATGGATGATGAAATTTGGCACAGATATAGAACATAATCTGGAAGAACACATAAGCTACTTATTTCGTTCGTTTTTTTTTTTCAATTCAGCACAGACGAAATCGCCGGCAACAGCTAGTTTTTATATAATGATGAATGATGGTAAAAAAAAAATATTATTTTTAAATGGTTATGTATGCAATATACAGAGCTACGAGAAGGCGGCGTTCCACAGCGGCACGCCCCCGCCTTTCGGTGCCGGCAGCCATCTCTACATCCCCGCACCGCCGCACCACCACCCGCACCACCACGCGCCGCAGCAGCACCAGGTACAGGCACACTGCGACACAGACACGTGCTCACTGCGACACTGACACGTGCTCACTGCGACATGGATACGTGCTCACTGCGACACAGACACGTGCTCGCAACGACACAGACACGTGCTCACTGCGACACTGACACGTGCTCACTGCGACACTGACACGTGCTCACTGCGACACTGACACGTGCTCACTGCGACACTGACACGTGCTCACTGCGACACTGACACGTGCTCACCGCGACATTGACAAGTGCTCACTGCGACACTGACACGTGCTCACTGCGACACTGACAAGTGCTCACTGCGACACTGACACGTGCTCACTGCGACACTGACACGTGCTCACTGCGACATTGACAAGTGCTCACTGCGACACTGACACGTGCTCACTGCGACACTGACAAGTGCTCACTGCGACACTGACACGTGCTCACTGCGACACTGACACGTGCTCACTGCGACATTGACAAGTGCTCACTGCGACACAAACACGTGCACACTGCGACATTGACAAGTGCTCCCTGCGATACAGACACGTGCTCAAGTGCAATGCGATAAAGATACGTTGATATTGACTCTGAGTACTATATATACATTGTTATATACAGCGAAATAAATTTTTAGTCACATCAACTTGAACGCATTGTTCATTGACATTTGATTCATATACACTGTGAGATACATAGCATGAGACATACAACACAAAATTGAGATAACGTTATATTATAAAACAACGAGGATATCTGACCCGGTGAGCATAAGTTGTACTGTTGTGGATTTAATAATGTTACATTTATAATATACTGGCTGTTACTATAAATGTCAAATGTAAAAAGGTTGTTTTAAGAAGATCTATAAAAAAAACGTGTGTCAAAAATTATCATAGCTCACAATCGCTTTCAAGTTGACGTTAAAAAAGTTGTAAGAAATTTTTCGTCCTTTAGCTGTCATATTTTTTTTTTAGTTTCAGCCTTTTTGTATGATTAATAAACCTACTTCTTATCTTATTAATAATATAAATACCAATGTTTATCTGGATGTATGAATGGATGGATGTTTCTTAGAAAATAACTCTAGAACGACTGCATGGATCTAGCTGCAATTTAACATGAATGAATAGTCTGAAAGAACATTTAGGCTACAAATTTCCCGTTTTTCTAATTAATGCCATGCGTACGGAGTCGCGGGTAACAGCTAGTGGTCTCATATAGGTCGTCAGATAATAATCTGACTGATATATCCGCAACAGTATGACTTCTGAATGGCTCAGATATTCTCGTTTGACTGTATTTATAAAAAAATATATATTTAATCATTGTAGAATATATTTATCGCTGCATGAAAATCTAGATTTGTTTGGCATGCGTTTTTATTTCTGTATATTTTTGATTTATTATATTTCTTAGAGTTTGCTTTCGTTTGTAGATGGATGTTCGGGTGAACAATAGGCGGGTAAGTTTATTATATATATATATTTATTATTATCACATATCTGTATGTACATATATATGTTGTATATTTTAACTGTATATATATTTAATTTATATTACCCGCCTTTTTTATATTGCATGGGTTTTAATGTATTTAAATATTTTGAATGTTAATTATATTATAACATGCTCTATATTTGTGTCTTCCAAACTGTTGTCTTGCTTTAAGTCTGTATGTTGTAGGAGAAATATGCTACTAGTTCTATTGAGTCTATGGTCTAACAAGACCTCTTTGGCAATATGTACGTAAGATAATGTAAAAGTGGGAATGTACAAGTATTGTTATGTAATTGTGCAGCAGGAGAGCGGCGCCGGGGGCGGACGTAGTGCGGCCTCAAAGCCGGCCTCCAGCAAGCCCAACTACTCGCAGTCCTACTGGGCGCCCAATTAGCCCTACACGGTAACTACAACTAACATTATTGTGTTATATTATGTTATACTTGTCTGTCGTGTTCAGTATTATAACCTTATTGTTCTTCGCAGGCGCACTACCTCCAAGTCGTCAGACACGTGTACATAGAGCAGGGCGCGCCCCCCCTCGCGCAGCCCCGCACCTCCCCGCCCCTCCCACAGCCCCACACCACGCCCCCGCCCCCGCCCCCGCAGACCACGCCCACACGCTCCTCCTCATCTCCCACATCCTCGTCCTCTTGCTCCTCGGGCTCGGTCACGCCCCCTCCCCCTCGCCCGCCCCCCACCGGCCCCCGAGCCGCCGCTCTCACGAACTTGGACACAAATGCGCCGACATCACTGTACTCGCGGCTGCTGACACTCCTCGCCGCGAGAGGAAATAACTCTGACGATGATCTCCCCATCTGCAACCGCAACGTGCCGCGACCCGCCCTCAGCGTGCCGCCCATCGAGCTGCGCAAGATCTCCCCCAACAAGCTGCAGCAGCTGGCCTTGAGATCTCCGCCGAGCGACGCGAGACTGCCCCCGAGCTTCCCGCGACCGCCGCCGACCTTCCCGAGACCGCCGCCGAGTGCTCCGAGACCGGCACTTAGCGTCCCGAGACCGCCGAGACCCGCGCCCGGCGTCCCGAGACCGCAGCTCCTGCAGAGATCGGTATTGAACGTTCAGAGGACCGTCTTCACCTCGCAGACCGCGGTCCTCTCCCGCACACTCCTGGTCTCCAGTGCTCAGAGAATGTTCGTCACACAGACACCGGCCCCCGTACCAATGGGACCCGTGTTTCGTTCTCCGCTCAACCCGCACGCACCACCATTTACATATCCCCAAGAGTTGCAAAGATCGTCTGGCGGAGGAAGATCATTTAGCTATCAACCGGCAACCAGCTCGACAAGCTACCAAGGATCAAGTGGCTCGCGACCTCCTGCTTCCGGCTCCTAGGACTGTGGGACCCCCTGTGTCTGACTCTCATGGCTTGGCAGGACCAGTTTGTGACGTCGAGTCAACAGTTGACTTGGACCGGTCCAAGTAACCCTGGTTACGGTCTTCGACCGGTATCCGGCTCGCAGGACCAGCTCTCGGTTCGTTTATACTTGTGTTAGTTTATTGTCGCGGGAATCTTTCAACAAATCCTTATGGAAATTTTATTGTACACGTTTTTGAAACAATTTTTGGTATGTGATGTGCGTCGTGATCGATTATTTGATCGTCCTGAGGGGGGATAGATTGATTTAATCGAGAAATGGTGTCAATTTGTCGATATATTAATGCTTATTATAAATAATTTAGTGTCGATACAATTTCGTTAGGATTTGTGCGCGTCTCGTAACATTGGTACGCGATCTATTACATGAAGTCTCAACGTATAATTCTAATGTACTGATATTGTAAAATAAAAATGCAAATACAAAAGCGAATCGAATGGCTAAATATGTTTATAAACCATGTGTCTATAATAAAATGTTTGTTTTGATTTAAATCGTGTTAGTGTAGTGGGGGCGGGGGGAGGGGGCGGGGGCGGAGCGCCGCGTGACGTCACAGGCCCCGCCCCCGCCCCTCCGCCCCCTCGGCTCGCTGCGTAAGTCCACTCTCCGATAGTTCTACAAATTATGTTTTTAATTATTATTAAATTAAACGGTAGTTATGTATATCTTATCTCTATATATAATATGTATATGAATGTAAGTGTTTAGTGCGCTATGCGCGCTGAAGTTTTTTTTTTTTTTTTGTATTTAGTTGACAGACGTTTTTGTAATTAATATTATTGTGAAAAAAAAATATGAAAGTATGACTTAGATGGGTAATCTTAATAATAAATAATAACTGGTAACCTTATTATAAAATAGTCGAGGTCTTTTTTATGTGAACGAATGCTGTCTTGATCTCGCGGGCATTTGAAAGTACGAGGGAAATATACATTGAATTTGACAAGTGGTTTTATTATCCTCTTATAATGTCTATAGAGCGTCGGTGGCTCAGGGGTTAAAACTTGACTTGTAATCTGCAGGTCCTGGGTTTGAATCCCGCCATGTACCAATGTGTTTTTCGATTTATATATGTACATTTATCTGACATTCTTACGATGAAGGAAAACATTGTGATGCTGCACATATCTGAGAAGAAATTCAATGATATGTGTGAAGTCAACCCGCACTGGGCTGTGGTTGACTATGTCCTAGTCACCCCTAACTAAGGGTAGGCTCCGAGCCCCTCAGTGGGAATGTATAGTGAGCTGATGATGAATGTCTTTATACGAAAATTAAATGTAAAATATAACATCTTTACGTACGTGTGAGTACTAAAGTAATGAGTGATATAATTTCAAAACTATCCTTATTGAATACTAGTGAACGTAAACATACATTTTTAACGCAGGATTGATGCAATTACGGCATATTTTGGAATAATTCATTACTAATTACATTTTTTTTTTATTTAGCGTGGAAGAAGGGTCGCAGTCGAAAATTAGTCCTTCAATAAAACAACAATAACACATCAAATATTTATTATAAATCACAAATTAATAAAGTAAAACACTTTTTATAAAGTAAGATATAACAATGTTTTAAATAGTAACAATTACAACATTATTATTAAATAATAATAACTGTGAGCAACAAAAAAAGTACAAGAAAAAATCAAGCATAATAAGCAAAAAACCAATTTTATTCCCAAAGCTTTATAATTCTTAATACCAAGTATTAATAAAAAATCCGATAAGTAATGTAACACAAAAAAAAATTTCGCCACCGTTTTCTATAATTTCTAATGCTGAAGTACAACCCCAATGCCCCAGTTTCCACTTCCAAAACATCAACAAAAACATGTTATCTCATTTGTAATGACAATATGTTTTTGTGTTGTATCACAACAGTGGAAACGCGATAATAAACAGCTTATAAGTAAAACGTGATTGAAAAAAATTCCAGAACTATAAAGATAAATTATTTTTCTACATCCCCATACTATCTATAAAGGAATGTATTTGAAAACATTTACTAACAATTATGATATAAGTCCTCTATAAAGCTGACTACAGATCAAACTGAACAGTCAGATTGTTAAATTAAAACTGAAGGTATGTAGCCGTCTTAACCTAACCTATATACCGTGCATCAATGTAAGAATTTTCTAGAAAAAAATGTCAATATGGCTACACTATTTTGTATGGCATCGATGATTGATGGTTCATTGTCACTTAACACATATGTTTGTCTCTGTTTTGTCACAGAGATTGTCATATATAACAAAAACCAATCTTACTAATGTTATAAATGTGAATGTTTAGATCAGTGTTTCTCAAAGTGGGCGATAACGCCCCCTTGGAGGCGTTTGAAACCTAGGAGGGGGCGATAAGAGGCCAAAAAATGGGGCGCATTGAAATTAATTAAAGTAATGAAATTGTGGTTTTTAAATCTTAGGGCTGAATAAAAATTAGGGGCGCTCTGAAATATAATTGATTTTCAAAGGGGGCGGTGAAAGAAATAAGTTTGACAATCACTGATTTAGATGGATGTTTGTTTGAAGGTATCTCCGGAACAGCTCAACAGATCTTGATGAAATTTGGCACTGATATAGAACATAGTCTGGAAGAACACATAGGCCACTACGTTTTTTATATCCACGCCGTCGGTGTCGCGGGCAACAGCTAGTTTAATGTAAATGAGAAACTATCAAAAATAATTCTACTAATAAAGTTTTCTTTTAATTCCATTGCGGACAGAGTCACGGGCGATAGCTAGTTTTATAAAATTTGAATTCTTTTTCAGTTTGCTTTGAAGAACTAAAGATAACAATATCTTCTTTTAATTGAAAATGATAGTTAAAAGGTCACCATTTTGGAAATTTTCCCTAATCACAATCGGAAACATCCTAAACAATTTCTTGTAAAATTATGACATTGATGTAATTAATTGATTAAAAATTTGTATTTGACATACAAATTAACAGTTTTCACCTAATATCATACATCCAGTGTAAAATATTGGTGATAAGAAATGTTTTCTAAAGATTTTGTGCTGCAGATTCATCAACTAACCAATATACGGAACCTTCTTTTGGTTGTACTCTGGCTGCCGGTAAATCTTCTTTGTCTTTTAAAATACGCTGAAATATAAAGAAAAAAGATTAATATCTTTGACTTATTTATAATAACTGTCCCTAATGCTAGAGAAAGAGATACAAGATCTAAAAATGTAACTATTCTTATACTTATAGGTTTGCTTTTTAATATATTTCAAATAAAACTTAACAGTGGTAGATCCCGCAACAACGATATTTGTTGGGTGCATAAATGGGTCTGGTCGACCGGTGCAATACCACAACCACACAGGAGTCAGGCGTCAAGTGGAAGTAATTTTAAGCCTAATTTTAGTCCACATTCCCTTCCCAGTCTTTTTTTCTGTGCATCCCCCCCTCCATTCTTTGAAGGTAAGCAACACATCTGCAACTGCAGTTGTTCATGGGCAGCGGTCTCTTCGATATTTCGGCGAATTAGGTGGCCACTTGCTCATTAACTATCTAATAATATAAAAAAGTCAAAAATAGCCTTTCCCTAAAATTTTATATATCACCGGGATTTCACTACTAAAACACAAATTACAAACATTTTTTATGTGTTTTCAAAGGGAATGAGGCAAGAAGTCCATCCATTACCCCAAATATATTACCTATAAGGGTTTTAAATTTTAGATGTCCAAGTATACTATAAATCATCTATAAAAAAAATTATATTCTGCATAAAGTCAATTTATTGTCTTCTGTGGGCTTGTACCATGTACACGGGATTAATCTGCTTAATTATAATTGTTGTTACCGCAATTGTACAAAAACTACAAAGGATGTTAAAATTTTCACAGGACCTATACTTTGACACGTGTGTGTTATATTTCAGGGGGAATAGATGATGGACTCACCCAATGAGAGAAATGTAACCACCAGAAGAAACTTAGCGAATCCTTAACAATTAGTGGAAACATAAAAATTAAACTTACTTTAAGCATCTCCGCTTTTCCTGCACCACTGCAAGCAAATATACAGTTCCTAGCATTATTTATAACTGGATAGGTTAATGTTATTCTAGCCGGAGGTGGCTTGGGAGAATCGGTGATAGCTGCCACCTTCAGATCCACTTCATCCAAGAGTGGATGACCAGGGAACAAGGAGCATGTGTGCCCATCAGGACCCATACCCAGTAGTAATAAGTCAAACTTAAAATTGTCACTTTTAAATGCTTCTTTCAATTGTTCTGTGTAATCTTTTGCTGCTTCCTCGGCTGAAAATTAAATGTTAAATTATGTAAAATCACACCAATATTGGTTGCATCAAGTTGGCTGAAGTAATAGATATAAAAAAAATAAGTTATTATATTTTACAAGTAAGGCGAGAAATTCATGAAATAAAATAGCTCGCTAGATTTCTAAAACCTGTTGATATATGGCACAGAATAATTGATGATAAAACTGGTCAGTTATGATTCCAGGGCCTTCTTTCTAGCCTCCTTTTAGTAAGTAAGTACTGGTAATGTATCGGCCGGTTCTCTAGTGTTGCAGATTTCCATGGGCATCATATTAATTATTATTAGGCAAATTAAACTAATAAGCTTTACAATAAAAGCCATAAATTTACTTACCCGTAACTCCTTGCTTTAAGATAATAAACTGATTTCTAGACAACTTAGTTTTAGGTATCAACATTCTTTCATAACAACCGAATGTGGAGTCATCACTATCTTCTGGTACTACTCTTTCATCACAAAATGCTAATGTCCACTTCGACCAGTCTGTTTTCACTTGTGGAAGACCTTCACAAAGGTATTTAATCACAGAGCCACCTGAAAAAGGGCACATGTTGCAATCTACAAGTAAAACTTGCAAAAATACTTTTAGAAGTCATTTATCGGTTATACAATCGAAATAGATGCTATAAGTGTTTTTTCATAAGTTTTATCGGGACTTTTTAAGAAGTTATACTTTAAAATGTATTGAAGGTAAGAAAATTATAATCACCTGATAACCCAATATAAAACCGTCCTCTGTTTACGATAGCGTCATTTGATATTTTTTCTACATAAGATGAGAGTTTCTTAATGATTTCTTGTTCGTTTTTAACTTTTATAGTAGTCATTTTTACTTTAAAACTAAAGAAAAAGAAGTTTTAAAAGTGCACCGCCGCCGTTTTCTATGTCAAATAAATGTCAAATCTTTCGCGAAAATGGAAAAAAACAAGGTCAGTGTTGTCCTATTTAAGTCAATTATTTACTTAAACACTAAAATGTTTCTTCTTAAAGCTTGAAAATATAATTTCTAATTAATAAAATAACAAGTATTTGTTATTTCATAAAATTATTTTGTATAGAGATAATGTGGAAAGTTTTATTTGCCATTAGTAGTTGTATTGATACATCTGGTCATACTTGAAAAAGTTTTAAATATAATTTACATTTATTTACATAATAGTTAACAATAATTAATTAGAAAAATGTTAATAAGTACGACTAAAACAAAGATGGCGTAATTTCATCTATCCAAAATTAAACACTTGTAAACCAGTACTTAACAGTTTTTTCTAATTTTCGACAAGCTATAATTCAAAATTTTAATCGTATCGAAGTCACAAATTATTGTTAAAGAATCGATTTAAAATATTATCAAATGGGCCCACTTTCAATTTTCTTATTGGAAAATTAAAAAAAAATAATTACAAAAAGTTTCTTGTCAGAAGTGGGATTCGAACCCACGCCCACAGAAGTGGACTGCGACCTGAACGCAGCGCCTTAGACCGCTCGGCCATCCTGACATGCTAACCAGATGAGAAATTTAAATTTAGAACATACTTATTGTAGAATGGTTTAAAAAAATAATTAATTTATTAAAAAAACCAATGAAACCTTCAAACTGATTAAAAAATAAATGTAAATAGATGAGTAACTTGCATTTTTCAATCAAGGTTAATGCAAATAACTGTCTAGGAGAAAAAAAAATATTTTTTACATTCATGAGTACACTATGAGACAGACACTATACCAATGCAAAGTGGCTGTCAGATCTATTGAATGAATTTAAAAGAATGAAAACTCTACATACTTCTGTATCCATTCTATTTTACGTCTGTGGTTACTTACCTAAAGTGTAAAGTGTACAACACTTTCTTTTCCAATGCCTTCGTCATTCCATTTTTATTTTTCATGTTTTTGCCATTCTATGTTATCATTGTGCCACATGGCAGAAAAATGTGTGTTTAAAATGGGGTGTAATCGTGGGGATAAAATATAGGATTCGGCTCTTTATATGACATGTCCGGTAGATGAGTTCTTGTTCTATATGTGACTAATTATGTTGAGATTACTTTACCAATCTGTCACTTTGCCTTGAATCAATAAAAAAGGACATCGCAGTAGTAGGATCCCCGCAGTCATGGTCGGGCAACAGGGTTATTACAGGAGACTGGTGACGTTGAATACAACGCGTCTCCCAACCCACTACTACGATGCCCCGCCGACCGCGCGAATAATGCAACTACATCATTTGCCCAAGTCATGCATTCCAAACTCTTGCGCGTAGTACTCATTGAATACTACGTAATCATTAGTAAAATTACACCAATAATTTTATACGAATTATATCGTTTTAGACGTGTTTGTTTTGTTTGTAACACAATTTTTAGTAGAGTAAACAAAAAAAACAGTTTAAATGTGGCTGTGTTAAAGGTTAAATTTAATTGTTAATCAATAAATTAATTAAAAGTCAGTGTTTACATAAAACTTTTATATAATTTAATTAAAAAAATAATTTTGTGCAAGTGAAAAATAATGGTATTAGCTATTTGACAACAGATGGCGCTATAAAAATGAATTGGATAATTAACAATAGATGGCGTTGAAAAACTATTCTAAGTACACATTGGTCAAATGCAAGGCTGCAAAGTGGTGGAAAACCAGAAACATTTTGCCGTAGTAAAAAGTGAAAGTACAATGCGAATGCGTGTAATCGAAAACGAGCACGTCGACCGCGACCAAACGGTTGTTGACCGTCAAAACTATTCACAGATGACGTAATTGTCGTAATATCGACGCGGGAACTTTTCATACGTATTTCGAATATGCGTTTTCACCGGCGTAATAAAACATATAAAACATATCCACATAAACATTCCTCTTATTCAATTTGAAAAAAAAAAAACACAAACATAATATGTGTCTTAGTGGAACTTTATGATTCAGTTAGAAAGAGAAAGTAAACGCGTACTTTATGAAACTAATGGTGATGTTAGTTTGAATATTTTTTTTCTACACCTATAAGTTAGTCTAAAAAATACAGGAGAATTAATTCTTAGCGATTAATTATATATTTCATTTCAATATCGGAATCGAATCAACGTTAGCTTATTGGTAATTGATCAATAATACCACGGATAAGCGAAATTTGATCAGAGTAGGTGCCGGAGGCCTAATTTTAGTACTCTTTCCCTTTCCACAGTTTTCTTATTAGGAAAGGATGGGATGGAGAAGTGGATTTGGCGGAACAGGGGACGCATAGGAAGGGGAAATATCCTTTTTCTGTGCGTCCCCTTCTCCGTTGATTAAAGGTAGACAAAGAATCTGCATTCCCGGATGTCTATGGGCAATGGTCGCTTCTCTATTTCGGCGTATCTAGGTGATCGGTTGCTTCTTTGCCACGTTTTGTTATAAAAAAAACTTGATAATTATATATAATCTATTTACATATAAATATAGTGCATGAAGTTCGTAACCTTAGGTACATCCTTACATAGGTCAAGGTGCAAACGTTTATACGAGGGCTGTGCAAAATTTTTATTAAATAGCAGTTGCTTGCGACTTCGTCCGCGCGGATTTAAAAAAATCTCTAGTAATAAATATAGCCTATGTTACCCGGGTATAGTGTAGCTCCCAACAGTGCAAGAATTTTTCAAATCGTTTCAGGTATTTTCGGAACCTATCTAATGCAAACAAAGCAACAAATCTTTTATTTTTATAATATTAGTGGAGATGGAACATTTTGCACGATGTTTTAGTGGCTCGTGTTTTTGTTTTGTTATCTTTTCATCCCCTTCTCTGTCCATTAAGGGTAGGCAAAGCATCTACAACCATCTGCCTTCTTGCAAATGTCTATACGCAGCGTCGCATTGCTATTGTAGCGAAACCAGAAGACCGATTCTTCGTTTACGATTTTTTATGATAAAAAAGCTTTTAGTAGTTTGGGAATTGAATCTATAACATTGAAAATTGCATATAGACGCAATTATCTGACAACATTTTGTATGCAGAATAAGTGTACTCATTCAAAGGTCAATTATACTAATATTATAAATGCGAATGTTTAGATGGATGGATGTTGGGTTGTAGGTATCTCCGGAACTGTGCACCGGATCTTGATGAAATTTGGCACAGATTTAGAACATAGACTGAAAGAACACATAGACTACTTATTAAGTTTTTTTTAATTACGCGCGGACGGAGTCACGGGCGACAACTAGTAATTAATAAATATCCATTTCGAAGCTCTTTTCAATTGTTTATTACAATTAAAAGATACATTTTTAAAATCCATTAAAACCTTATTTGTCTTAATAGGCATTTATACTCTGTGCCAATCATTTGCAGTTAATAAATTACGAGTTCTATTTAATTTCGATAACGCCTGCGGCATTTCTACGTCGACCTTCGTGCGGAGTGCACGTCTCTGCTGACCCTTGCTGATCATGTCCGATTTAAATGTCAAAACCACCTGAGAAATGATGTATGAGATAACATTTAATGTAAGTAGGCATTATTAAATATTATAATGTTTTTATTATTGCCAATTAGTCATTGAAATAAGAATTATCGTCCAATATTTTTTATTGAATTATTTTTTATAACACTTGGAAACAATGCTTTATTTTGGATGTATGAATAGAAATTGTAATTATTTCTACTGTCATAGACTCACAGAACTTGTGTAACAATATTTCATAATTCTGTTTGAAAAAACATTTTTTAAATCAATAAGGTGGTAAACGAGCGAGCCGTCACATGAATTCACCGAAATAGCGAAGCTACCTCTGCCCTTAGACATCCGCAATTGTAGACGCGTTGTCTACCTTCAATCGACGAAAGACGCACAGATAGAGTATATTTCCCCTAACTATGCATACCTCTACCCATCCTTTCCTTGTAAGAGATAGATGGTAAGGGAAATGGGACTAAAATTAAGCTTCCGGCACGCACACTCGACGACACCTGTCTTCTGTGTTCTGGTATTTCACCGTTTGCTGTTGTTGCCTTCCACTGTAACCATACATAACAATAGTGTTTATACATGTATTGAGACACCTGAAAGTAAAGATTCAGATCAAATAAATAGGAATATCTCTAAAATAATCTGATTTTATATGGTCTTTTAACTCCACTTTACCGATACGGTGTATTTCTAAAGCAGTGATCTCTACAATGGTACATAATTGGTAATGATATATACAGTATATGTTATGTAGTATGTAATATACTACATGCCATACATATAAACATACTTAAGCAGAAAGTCGTCAGATTGCGGTCAAGTGCATCGACTTGGACATGTGTAAAGGTTATTCGTATGTCGATTAACTTGTTCATAGATCAATAATAATGCGAATTAAAAATATTATTTCATTCCAGATATGTTACAGATATTATACAAATAGAGAAACGTATTTAATTACTATTCAGTGTTGCCAGATATTTTAAATTATAGTTTCAGTTTATTGCCCACCGTGAGGCTCGTAATCAGAGTCTTGAATAGACCTTACTCAACTACACTATTCCAGTGCAGTTTAATTGATTTCACACATGTCCGATTCATCCCTTCCTACAACCCTCTTGAGTTGCGCTTGAGGTTCAAAACCAGTGGGTCAAAGCCCACATAAACTTGTCTTTCCTCCCGCTACATTTTAAATATTTACAAGGCAATCCGTTAAGGAGAACATCATGAAGGCATCACAATGTTCTCCTTCACCGTATGTGCACAAGTTCTTTCATAGAATTTCACAGAATTATAAATATTAATCTAGTAACCGGGAATTCTTACTGACGAAACTCATGTACAAAACACATTATCTCTGAAATTAGCGGTTATGTTTAACTGACTTACCATTAAGCTGTGATGTGTTTACGCCTTAACATCTCTGAACTTTATAACTGTGACTCATCAATATTATGAATGGCTTACGGTCAAGGTGCGCGAAAACTTCTGATGATGACCATATTTATAGAATGAATGACAGCGCTTAAGAAACAACGTCGCAGTACATTTATCTTACTAATATTATAAATGTGAATGTTTAGATGGATGGATGTTTGTTTGAAGGTATCTCCGGAATGGCTCAACGGATCTTGATGTAATTTGGCATAGTAGTAGAACATAGTCTGGAAGAACACATAGGATACTTATCGAGTTTTTTTAATGCCAAAAATCATCGCCAGGCGCAAGATTCACGGTATAAAAGGGTTGACGTATGTTTAAGATAAAATGTGTTTGAAACACTGTCTAAGTTTTTTATGGAAAGGCCACGATTTAAAATTATTTATAACATAATAATCGACTTATAATATAGATTTTTTTAACTATACTTTTATTTTAAACTACTAACTATACTTTATAAGAAATAAATAAAGAAAAAGCATTTATTACTATGCAAAGAATATAAAATAGAATTAGAGTCAAGTTAATTTATAATATTCTTATGAATTTTTTTACGATAATATCTTGGAATTTGAATTTGTTGTAAAATTCTTCGGTATTTACTTAGTTTTATTTTTAATTCAGAACAGCGTGTAGTCTGTACATTGTACCGGATGTAGTAGCAATTTAAAGCATATTGCGTCCACCAGAGGTCGCGTGTCTAACCTACACGACACGACCTCACAAACAGATATATCAAGCTACGCTTTTAAACTATTATTTTGATCTATTAAGATATCGCCTCTGTATTTAAGAGTTAAATTAGTTATAGTTAACCAATCGTTTAAACACTAACGAAAAGTTTTTTCACTTTTATAAATATAAATATTAAAAAACGTTAATTTAGTGAAAGATGAATGTAAGAATGTTTTTTTCAAAAAGAAGGAAATAGTCGGACACTTACACGTGAACGAAGAATTACTTAGGAAAAAAAAAGATTTAGAAAAATCCTATATATATAAAAGAAAGTCGTGTTAGTTACACTATTTATAACTCAAGATCGGTCGAACTGATTTAGCTGAAAATTGATGGGGAGGTAGGTTAGAACTAGGAGACGGACATAGGAACTTTTTTATCTTGTGTGCATTTTTTTACTCCGCGCGGACGGAGTAGCGGGTAAAAGCTAGTAGAAAATATATGTGAAGAGTACATTATCTACAAAGTAACATTTGTTATAAAATAAAGTATTTTTGCTCATTTTGATATATTTAAATAATGGTTAGATTTATCCCAGTGTATGTAATTTTAATGTATTATAATGAAAATTACATAAATATAGTATTATCTAGAAATCACAAATATAATTTACTCTAGAACCTAAAACTAAAAATCTTAAAAAATATAATATAAAAACTAAATTATATCATTAAAAGGTGTCCCTTTAGGCAAGGTTTCGAAGATACTGGCAGCGTTCCCCCTTTGAATAGCTAGACTAATTCTTTGTCCGAGGTAGCTGCCAGCTCTTCGGTCTCCTGTGATGTCGACTAACCTTTTTGCTGTTTCCTTAAAAAGTCTTCTAGCGCTAGGACCCCACAGACCAAGGGTCACACCTAATTTGATAATTTTAATTATATTTTAAAAATATTTAACATTGCATACTCAGTCAATATCTACCATAGTCTAAAGCTTTAAGGTTATGCATCAAAATGTTAAAGTCTATTATCTGAAATGGTCTATAGAATTATTAATAGTAAAATAGTTATTATCCGGATGTTTAGTTACATTAAATACTCATATTGTTTAGTTGTAACCGTGACCCGTTTGGCCGTTTGCCAGTTTGAAGATTATGTGCATTGTAAGTGCCCTTGAAGACGTTTGCATATTATTTTTATTAATAACATCTGCGAATATAATTATTATTATTCTTATTAATATTATAAATGCAAATGTTTAGATGGATAGTTAGAAGGTATCTTAACGGCTGAATGGATCTCGCTGAAATTTGGCGTAGATGTTAGAACATAAGCTACTATATTTTTTAATTCCGCGCGGACGGAGTCACGGGCTACAGCTGGTGGAATTATAATATTAGAGCGTTGGTTGGGCAGTTGTAAAGCGCTTGAAAGGACCGGAGTGAAATTTATACGTGCAGGTTCGATCACCGTCGCTTAAAATATTTTATCTTAAATAAGTCGATTGTAATTTTAATTTTTGTAATAACAAATTAGTAATACTATTAGATGCTATTTTTTCATTGTAAATCTCCTCAATGGCAAGTAGTAACAGCATTTTTATAATGATGTGGCAACAAATCGATTTAATTGGCTTATGGGTAAACTGTCTCGATTGCCACGCTCGGTATAAATTATCAGTAAGGGCGCAATTCCATTGGTCGTTGTCGCCCGCATTCGTCGTCGTCGGTATTCCAGTATTCCTTTTCACGCATGACATATCGCTCGCATTAGAGAACCGCTTTCTTTATGCGGGGACTCCCCGCATGCTGTATAACGACCGAGTTTTTTGAATAATGAAATTGCACTCTAAGGGACGGATTAAGCAACCGTTAAGTTTTTAACGTAGGGCGACTTTTATATTCTACCATTTAGTAGCTCTTATTTAGATAATCTGTGGTCGGTGTCAGTGTAAAGCTTTTGTCTTTATCTGCGACATAGCAGATAAATAAAAGCTGTAGATATTGATAATGCCGCACCTCTGTATGTTACACAACCCTGTTCACAACACACGTGCGTTTCGACAGCGCGTTTGTTGTTGGTGACGGCTAGGGATGGCACGTAACTTATCGATATGTAATATTCTATTAAATTAAATATTGAGCTAATTAAACTACAGATGGCGTGAAATTACGCTGATTTAATGTAGTTATAAGGGTTCAATTGTGTTTTTAAATGTACTTTCTTCGTTTATATTATTTTATTTTTAGCTTTAATTTAGTTTTTAAAAAATTTTGCAGAGACGCATAAGGAAATGTCTTTCTTTTTTTCTCCCTACCTCTGTCCATTAAAAGGACACGTATTTGCAACTCGTTGTATATTTATATGCCTAATTGCAACTGCTGTATGTTAATATAAAAAATGTAAAGCTATAATTTGCCTGTAGGAGAAGAGTCAGCTATTTTTACAAAATTGATTTGTTTTTATTGAGAAAGTATCTACCGCTTTAACAGTGGTGGCGAACGTATAAGGTGCGTTTTCTAAAACTAGTAACTTCAAGTTTGAAGATATAATGTGAAAAAAATTGCACAATAAAATAACAATATCGATACTAGACTGTCCCATCACTAGCAAATCGTAATGTCTGGGCGCGGCCGTTCGCCTTGCAGTCACATATATGCCCTGACACATACGTTTTAGTACCGTCGCCATATTTGTTCATAAACCGTGTAATTATTAATAATTATTGCAGAATTATCACTTACTTTAAGATAAGAATTGTTTGTACCAACACTTCGTAGACACTGCGTAGCGCGTAGCACGAAAAAAATTCGTAGGTACATAATGAATTTAATGTTTAAAAGCTTTTATTTTTTTTAGAACAATCATTAAACGCTTAGTTTAAAAGTTAAACTAATAACATCTTACTAAAAAATATTTCGAGTATAAAATAAAAAAAAAACCAATAAAATTGTAGTGTCTGTATGTAATATCGAGAAAAAAAAACATATTTCGTACACGTGATGCGTAGCTAATAACTAAAAACCAAATTTTTTAAATTTTTTCTGTTTGTCTATCTGTCTGTGTGTATGTCTGTCCGCAAGACTGCGTTTGTTTCGGGTAATCTCCGAAACGGCTGGATCGATTTTGACGAGATTTTAACGGGAAGGTAGCTTATGTACGCGGGCATATTATAGGCTACTTTTTTTTATTTTGCACTGACGAAATCACGGCACCGCAAGTTTTTCAGATAGTTTTCAAAATTTCAGCAGAAAGTGTAAAACATTTTCAATACTATGAAAAAATAATTTGTTAATTGTTTTATGTCTTAACAATTACTTAGAATGTAAGTTGTCTTTAAATTTCAATATTTTGATAAACTTAAGTTTTGAATCTCAAATGATAAAAAAGTACTCAATTTTTTTTAAATATAAATTTTATCTAATATATAAAATTCTCGTGTCGCGGTGTTTGTGGTTAAACTCCTCCGAAACGGCTTGACCGATTCTCATGAAATTTTGTGAGCATATTGAGTAGGTCTGAGAATCAGACATCTATTTTTCATACCCCTATTAAGTTTTTTTTAACTGCGCGGGGACGGAGTCGCGGGCGACAGCTAGTATATATATAAATTTTTACACTTGCAAAAGGCGTATTCAAGGTGATAATTAAAAATACAATACTATAAAGTAAGTGGGTGACAAATTAAATAATTTAAGTTTAACAAAGACCTACGTAATAATTTTTATCTGTCAAAATTTGCATAGACACCATTAATAACCATGCAACTCAAACAATAGCAAATTGCTTTGTTCTTTTAGAAAATAATATTTTATCTATGACCTTTCTGTCACTTAGAGATAACCTTAAATAAGTAATAAATTTTGGAGGGAATAATTTTTGCGTCTAGTCAAAGGTCTGTCAGACGTCTGTGATAAAAAAATAAAAAACCTGGCTGTATGAAGCATATACCTTTGCCTTTCAGTCACAAAAATAAAACACCCTTTTCCCTTGAACATTTTTTTTATTTAATCTGTAATAAAGTTCTCACAAATATTTATTTTAATTTCTACATTTGTAAATTGTATTTTTTTTATTTAACATTGTATTTTTATTTATCAGTTGTTAATCCCATTTGGGGAGATAATTGTTTCGCGCCATTTTTGTATAGTGTTAATTAAAGTTAACTTGTTTTAAAAAGGGCTTTGTTATACATATTTCTTGTAGTTTATTACGTGTATGGTTGTTGGCATGTAATTTAAGACACAATCATTATTTTTAATCGTGTTGTAATAAAATAAGAAAGTGTAACATTAGTAATCGATGCCAGAGTCAATTGCAATTTATTACTTCTTTTTTTTTAATTAGTAATATATATTTACTTTGCTTTAAAACTGTTAATAATACACTTAAAATAAATATTCGATATCATCAATACTTTTTAGAAAACCATAAGAAAATAAAAAAATAAACTGTCACAATTTGGCGGTAAAAGTATCAACATATGTGGTGAGAAATACAATAATTGACTTATGTTTTAAAAAAAAAAGAGTATATTTTTTTGCCATCTGTACTCTAAGTCACTTATTACATGGCAGTTTACTATTAATACTGAATATAGCAATGGTTACGACTCGGATCTGACCGATAAAGTGTAATTACGTGTAACTATGTGTAACACTGGCCTCTTACAGAACATACCTGGACTGGATCAAATCCATAGCGGATTATGAATATGTCTACACTAGATCATAGGATTCTAATGAATACTATGAATTAATTGATTTATGGGTATAATCAAGAAGACACCAATAAACCAATAAATTGACGATCTTATAAAGTAATGTGAAGGAAAGTGGAGGGTTAATGTTAGGGGAAGACCGAATTTATTATTATTATTAATTAAGTATGGATGGATTGTGTGAAAGATATGTGAATTCAGAAGAAAAGAAGCATGACAGCAGTATACCACACATATTTGTGACAATAGCCATCTTATCGTTGTCTTCTGAACCGCTCTCTATCGGGTAATCTCATACTAATTTTGAAATAATTGACGGTGACGATACGGAGGCGATTGTCACAAATATTCGTGCTAGGCCCACTGATAGAGTTGTACTTATGGAAAATGGCAGAAAGGTAACGAGATATATAGAAAAAAAAATACTTTTACCTAATATCTTTTAAATTAAAATCAAATTGATTCCCTTGGGAAAGAATGGAGAGCGACTATAAACGTCTTGTCCTAACCCTATATAAAATAGAATAGCTTGTTTTTTTTTAATTAACTTATGTTTCTCATGACCCATATAGAAGTCATCAACCAACCTCAGCCAATAACTTAATAAGATTAAAAACTATACTTCTGTTTATACAGCACATAACTTTGAAAGATACTAAGAGTACTATCAACTACTAGAATATGAACCTTAAAATAAGTAATTATGGTTTGTATTTGCTTGGAGGGATTACAAAGGGTGGTTCGCCGTTTAACGCGGGGTAGAAAAGAAGGCTTCATTGGATTGTTAAGGCGCCTGCCTTTTAATGCTTCATTTAGAATGGTTGTGCAATATTGCACGTTGTTAGACATGATAAGTGTAAAAATAGAATACTAAAAATTATTTGTTCAGATTGTTTTCTGTATATAAGATAAGTGAGCAAATGAGAACTCCGAGGTGGTCATCACCGCCCATGAACATCAGCAATACCAGAGGAACTGCAGATGCATTGCCTAACTTTGACAAGGTGATACACTTGCGTCTTGAAGGACCCTAAGTTGTTTAGCTGGTTTACCACGGGTTTACACTGCCAAAATACCAACAAGAACATTTTTTTTTTCAATAAAAATGGGAGAGATTTGTATGGATTATGACTGTGTTTTCTTTTGTTTGTATTACGATAAATAAGTAACATATAAAATATACAATCAATCAAAAGCCGATATAAAAAAAAAAAAACAGTTTCTGAAAATTTATACCAACAGTAAGACTCTGTAAGTGATTACAGATGATAAATAAAGATTTTTAGTTCCGTCCAAGCATTTTATGTATAGCTGAATTCAATTTAAATGAGAAATTATATTAAACCTCTCTAAACAATGTCACCTTTTATAACGTTTTCTATTTATCATCAATTGAAACACTGAAACTTTACAAAATGATTCCATAGTTAATAAAGGATATTACCAGCCAGTTACATAAATCATTTCGAATATATATTTAGAACCTCATTTTAATGAAAGCAATTTTATCTAACAATTTTTTTTAAAACAAATGAAAGCTTTTTATCAAAGGTTAAATTTAGATTTATAATTTTCGTTACAAAGACTATAAAAAGTAAAAGAATATGTTCAAAAGGCCCTGATATCAACTACAGTGGCCTCAAGCTCGGCGGCGAACAGAAAGTGACATTGTAAAAGCGTTCAAGAGTTCACTTGTCGATAATGCGAAAAAACCAGTATGTGGCCACATATGCTATAATTACGGTCACCATGATATTAGTAAGAACAGGACTTTGTTTAATGCCAGATTCAGAAATAAAAGTTGCTTAAGGCGTAGTTTTTCTATATCAAATTTGTATAAATACATTTTACGCATATAAAAACATTTTAGAATCAGCTTAGGCTTTTTTGTGACCACTACTTTATTTTCTCGAGGTAGAGTTGAATGGACGGAAGAGACAATTTGCACACAAAATAGTACTTTTTATCCCTGAGTTTTTCTCTCATAGTCATCAGCTCATTATACGTCCGCACTGAGGGACTCGGAGCTTTCCCTAAGTTAGGGGTGATGTAAATCTAAAATTGAAAAACACATTGGTAAGTGACGGGATTCGTACCCGGGATCTGCAGATTACTAAATTTTACAGTAGGTAGCTAGACTAATCTGGTATTTGGGTGACGATTTTTCCTAATACAGTGTGACTCTTGGTCACCCTAAGCGTAGGCTGTACTACATGTTCCACACATACGTGCCGCGTACCTACACATATGGCTACCACACAGGGCGACAACGCACCGAAACCGTGTCACGGTCTTCAACTGATTTTTAAAAAAGACATATCTTCATATTGACTGTATGCCTTTCAGTTACAACCCTGTCGAAGTAACGTCGTATAAGCTCACGTGTAATATCTACGGTAATTTAAATTTGTTTACTTCGACAAAGTACTATGTTGTATTTTCACGCTTTGTATATAAATCAAATGGAGCTTAACACTTATAATTACGATTCTGTTTTCGATATGTCGGCAGGGTTAACTGGTGGTTATTGTTTTTAATTGCTCACAGAGTTGACCTTGGTCCGGATTTGGGAAAAGGAAGTTCTATAGATTTGATTTTGTTCCACTTGAGCTTTATGTTACGGATAATTTTAAAAATAAAAAAAAATAAAATTTGCAAATGTTTTGGCTCACAAAAGAGGATTTTAGATGTTATAAGGGGATGGATCTCCACGAAAAGTTGCCACTAAAATAGTTATCTAATGTTCTCGTTAACACTTTTCTTTGACTTAAAAATTTAACGACTCTAGGCAAGTTATATAGAAATAGTAATTTTATAAAATACCCAAATTAGCAATGTAGCTGCAACATGTTTTTGGTTTTATGACTTATTTTGAATAATCAAAGTAATACCGACATATTTAGAACATTTATTTTGTTCGCTTCGTGTTTAATTTACGATGTGCCCGCGCCTTGCGGATATCGTTAATTTAATTAGTTTTTTTTAATATATTCATTTGTTTGGATTTTATTTTATTCGCCTTCGAACTTTGAAGTCGGTTCTTTTAATAATATTGAAGTGTTTTTTTGGTTTTTTTTGGCTTTTTTGTTATCTCTTACAACCTTTGTATGTTTTCCGTTGGATCGATCGTCCTACCAATCAATGGGATTTTCCTATTGGGCCGATTGATTCTATGGATTCCATCGACCCAACGGGAAACACCGCACCTTTCTAAGTTTCACTACTCTTGTCTTCCGATCAATTTTATTAAAGACCCCCTTTTTTGTAATTTTTTTTAAATCATTTCTCTTGTTTTTAACTGTTCATGGTTCATTTCTATTTAAATCTAGTAATAAAAAACCGTATCGGGTCTAGATGAATTATCACTGTTACATTTAAAAATAAATACGCCCTTATTTTTTTAGTTAAACTTATTTAGTAAAATCAGAAATCGTTAAACTAGTGTAGCTTTAGTCTGCCCAGAGATTTAACTTGATTTTTCGGAACCAATAACTTTGGTAGATGTCAACGAGGTATTCATTTTAATAATTTAGCAAAATCGAGTGACCGTTTGCTCGTTTGACAATTTTTAAAAGTTAAAAGAATAACGGTCACGAAATTAAAATTATAAAATAAACATTAGGTACTGGCAAACTATGTATCAATGTGAAAAAAAAACTAACTGCTGTATAAGATCATATATCAATTTAATAAGACGAAAACTATTTACTAAATTTAAATATATATATGATAACTAGCTGTCGCTCGCGACTCGGTCCGCGCGCAGTTAAAAAAAAATGGGGGGGGGTTATGAAAAATAGATGTTAGCCGATTCTCAGACCTACTGAATATGCTCACAAAATTTCATGAGAATCGGTCAAGCCGTTTCGGAGGAGTACGGTGACGAAAACTGTGACACGAGAATTTTATATATTAGACTAGCTTTTGCCCGCGACTTCGTTCCCGCGGAATTAAAAAAAAAAAGGAAACAGGATAAAAATTATCCTATGTCCTATTCCTGGTTCTAAGCTACCTGCCCACCAATTTTCAGTCAAATCGATTCAGCCGTTCTTGAGTTATAAATGGTGTAACTAACACAACTTTCTTTTATATATATAGATTAAGATTTGATATCAAACGATGAGGTTGTATGTAAAGTTTATGGTCTCTAGAACTGTCAAACCTCATAGCATTGTATGGTAATTGTCTGTGGGTTTAATTTGAACCGAATAATAAATGGTAATTACTCAACTATGTTAGGTTAAGTTGTGTAATATTCGAGTTAACTATAATGATTTAAATTACAATATCAAAGTAGTTTGGATCAAAATGAATTTGGAAAAAGATTTTAAATAAGTATACGTTGAGATTGTTTGTTTCTTTTTAGTAAAATCCGATCTTGATTAAAGTGGGCTTAGTACGAATGATTGTGACAATTGCCGTCGTATCGCCATCGACTAAATTTCACAACACCAATAATCTAATACTAATTTTGACATAATTAACGATGACAATACGATAACGATACGAAGGCGATTTCGTAATAAGACCACCGTTCTACTGAATATTGTATATTCGAACGTAAGTTCAAACTAAAATGACGAAGATATTTTTTTAGACGCATCATTATAAAATACTAGCTCTTGCCCGCGGCTCCGTCGGCGCGGAATTAAAAAAAGGAAACGGGGTAAAAATTATCCTATGTCCGTCTCCTAGTTCTAAGCTACCTCCCCATCAATTTTCAGCTAAATCAGTTCGACCGATCTTGAGTTATAAATAGTGTAACTAACACGACTTTCTTTTATATATATAGATTAATTCTTGATTGATTTCTTAACATTTAATTGTTTTAGCACTTTAAGGGATTTCACAATTTACAAATAAAATGCTGGATAACTAACACGAGTTAATAAATTAACTGATAAAAAGTTCCAAGTAGCTTATTCAGCTCTTACTGGGACATTGTGAAATATGCCTTAGCACAGATTTATTTCACACTTAAAATATAAATGTAAGATTTAATTTTATTTAAAACAAATATTAATTTATTGTCAGGTCATATATGAACCACAGTCGGGGCTCAAGTCTACAGTAAGCTAAGGGTGACTCTGCCTTGTGAGCCACGCTGACACATCTCTGAATTTCTTCTCCTACAGGTTGCAACATGATGAAAAAAAAATTCAACGAGTACTTAATATTAAATAGGTATACGATATACAGTCCACAATTAGCCGACCTTGATGAGAAGGCTTAGAGAAGGCACCATTTGTCCTCTACAAGAATGGTCGCCCTAATTTTGTGATGTGTTCGTTTAACACGTCTTTTGTAAGTAACAAGTCATAAGTTAAAATAGGATGACCATATTATGTTTATTTTATGTTGAATAAGGGAAAAAGAGAACTTTTTTATCAATTTTTTATTTTATTTTTATGATTTTGTTTAAGCAAAATAGCATTTTTGTCGTAAGTAGTTTAAAATTAGGGAACTATTTTTTTTTTAGTTTAAATTTAGATTTTTTATTATTGTGTAGGTTTAGGATTTTCCTTTCTTTTGTCCTTTTAAAATACAATTTTTTTGTACTTGTGTTACCAAAACAAGCTTCCACGAGAGACCTTAATAAATAGGACAAAAAAATCATTGTTACCCCAACCCATGATTAATGTTGTAGAGGCATGCAATAGAACTTAAGCACGCAATTTTCACACCTATCAAAATAGAAAAAAAGCCTAATATCGCGTGCACCAACTGAGCTTTGAAAGCACTTGCTCATAACATATGGTTGGTTTTCGCAACCAAATTCAATGAATTAGTATTAAGGAAAATGTTTTACTTTGATTTCATGCACGTTTATGTCTTTCATACTTTAGTCACACTTCTGCACATGTTTAGTGAAGCAAGATTTATTTATGACTAACAGTCGCCTGCGACTCTGTCCGCGCAGAATTAAAAAAGACTTAATTTATAGCTTATGTGTTCTATCAGACTATGTTCTACATCTATACCAAATTTCAGCGAGAACCATGCAGTGGTTCTAGAGATACATTGGTAACAAACATTCATCTAAACATTCGCATTTATAATATTAGTAAGATGGACTTTTGTTTAGTTACGTTCTAACTTTAATATTTAGTAGAGCAATTTACAGCACGAATAGGACGATATATGAAAGAACCTGGACTATACATAATAGTTTAACTATGGGTTTCTAAGACCAAAATCTCTGTATAAAACATATCGTCATCCCTCGTTTGACTAAACAGAGATACATAAATGTTTTAAAAGGTGATTTTGGTCTCAGAACAAAAACCCCTAATTATACAGGTGTAAAATTCTTATTTTCCATTCCTTTCACCTTTTTTTATATTTGCACTTTTCCCCGTTTGTACAAAAAAAGTTAAATTTTGGGAGCTTTAACGACAATTTGATATCTTCGCTTGTTTAGACTAAGTCGACCTTTTTTACATTGCCTTTTTCTCGGTTTCACTCTAATAAATAGAACTATAACCTAACCAAGAATATAAAAGACCTGGCTTGGGGACGCTTTCATCGCCTTCTCAATAATAACATAACTTTCTAATGTGGGCAAAGAATAAATTCCTAATTTTTTCGCAGTATAGTGAGATTTTTATATTCGCGGTCAGGCTATAAATATTTCTTACAATGTATGAGATCTTTCTAGTTCATATATATAAGATAATATACACCATTTGGTAAATTTGCACAAGATTAAATTATAATTTGAATACGATTTTCAACCTTATTAACAAGATATAAGGTGTAAGACAACGAAACTGATTGTTTACTCAGTTCGCGCACTGAACTATTGTCGCCGGCATTGAGGAAGGTCAAGTCTGCTGTCGTGTACGGTTTGCATAAAAATTAACATATGAAAAAATTACATTTTTACACTAAATGATTTGATTGTCTATTCGATAAAAAGAAAGTCTACAACTTTTTAGATGCCTTCCATCCTAGGACATTTTACTAAATCAAAATATTACGATGCAAAAAACATTTTTTAAACATTCATATGAGTAAAAAATCTACGAACATCTGATAAAATCTTCATACGAGTAATTAAATTAAGATATACAATACAGATTCCATGAGCTTTTAAACAATAAAATATTAATTTAAATCTATATCTATATATATAAAAGAAAGTCGTGTTAGTTACACTATTTATAACTCAAGAACGGCTGAATCGATTTGACTGAAAATTGGTGGGCAGGTAGCTTAGAACCAGGAAACGGACAGGAATTTTTACCCCGTTTTCTATTTTTTATTCCGCGTAGACAGAGTCGCGGGTAAAAGCTTTATTTATACAATTAACAATTTAATTCGAATTAAAAATACAGTTACACTTTAGCTTTTACACAAATCATATTTTTTACTTAAAGCCACCGAGGCTTGTTAAGTATACATATATTTTTACTAACATCATAATTGAACAAGTTTGGATGGATGGATGGAAGTATGTATGTTTTGATGAATTTGATATAGAGGTAGATTACAATCTAGAATAGCGCACAAGCTTACCATTATATTTTTCAATTCCATATATAATATCCATATTATAAGTTTATTTTTATTGTTTTCTGTTGACGGTACGGTTATCTTTCACCGGTAGCGTATCCGCGGAGGTCACGCTCATGCGCGGGAAGCGAACTGTCACTTTGTACGCGAATGGCGGTCGCACGTGACTACGATTTATGGCCCTTGTGTTCTTCGTAGATTTATAAACAGGCGTTACAGTGATAATAAATGCTGATTTCTTATATAAATATTTAATGTTTAACAGCTAGAGGAGTAGGCAAAGATTTTATATTTAAAGTAATTGTCGCCTGCAACTTCGTTGGCGTAAATTAAAAAAAATAGCCTAAGTTACTCCCGCACTCGTAAACTTTCAGTAAAAGTCCCGTCAAAATTAGTCCAGACGTTTTGGAGATTACCCGGGACAAATGCGGATATGCGAATAGACAGACAATAAAATTAAAAAATGTTTTTCGTTATTATTAAATAAAGACGTTCCAATTTCTCAATTTCTAATTTGCTATGATCCTGGCAGCCTTTAAAAAGTTTAGTTACAGTTTTTTACAACACCATTTTAGGCCTATTATTTATTTGTGTATTTTGTAGTTTTATATTTAGAACTGCTGTGGCCAGAGTTAATGTTGCTATGAAGAAGAGCGTTTTATGTGAAATTTAAATAGTGTTTTTTTCTATCGCACCTAATGATTTGAAAGTACAAACTATCTGTCGCACTCGTGTTTGTGTTAATGATACTTAGCTTAGATTTCTTTTACTAAAACTACACTAAGGGTAACCATTAAAAGGCTCTCGGCAATAAGTTTCTAGGAGATTACTCTGATTTCCTCAACAAATTGACACAGACTTAAACGGTCTGTTATTTATTGACAGTAAATAATTCTACTTTATCTGTGTTTACTCCATTGCGTCTAAGTTTCCTGTTTCCGCGTTATGCAAAACGATTACAGTCCTATTATTACTGTGGACCTTCGAGATTTCTTATCTATGCATCATTCATCATTTGCACAATTTATTATCTGTCGCGTATAGACAATATGCAACGACTTTTTTATGATCAGTTATTACATTAGAGTTATTACTGGCTGTTTAGAAATATTTTTTATCTTTGCTCACTTAATTATGGTACGGTGATATACCACATATTGTGGAATGGATGTGGCGGAGGCCTAATTTTAGTACACTTTCCCATATCACCCTTTTTATAAGGAAAGGTTGGGAAGGGGAAGTGGATTTGACTGAAGATGGGACGCATAAGAAGAAACATTATTTTTGTGTCCTCTCCTCCGACGATTTAACGTAGGCAACGCATCTGCAATTGCGGAAGTCTATGGGCAGCGATCGCTTCGCTATAGGTGAACTCAGATAACCGCTTGCTCGTTTGCCACCTAATGATATTGAAAAAAGAACTTTAGTAGAAAAGATTTACGTTTGACTATATAACTAAAGCGAAACTACAACCCTAATATTAACATTAATATAAATTTTGTATTATAAATCTTATTATTATCTTACTAATATTATAAATGCGAATGTTTAGATGGATGGATGTTTGTTTGAAGATATCTCCGGAACGTCTCAACAGATCTTGATGAAATTTGGCATAGATGTAGAGAAAAATCTGGAAGAACACATAGGCTACTTATTAAGTTTTTTTTTTAATTCCGAGCGAACGGGGTCGCGGGCGAAAGCTAGTATTTATATAAACTGCAAACAAAGAAACATTCAAGATCTGCACGTGATTGCTTCCGCGATTCGTTTCCCAGTTCCACATGAATGCAGTAAAGTAGTTAAGCTAATTATAGGTATCCTAGGTCACATGTCCGGAACCTTGACGCATGTAGTGTTTGTCGCGTTACTAATCAACTATATAATGAGAATATGTACAATATAATACTCGTTTGCTAAAAACAGGAAGCAAACGTTCTATGAAATAGACTTTCTTTTGTTTAATTTGAATTTAGAACAATTTATTTCAAACTAGCTTTTACCCGCAACTCCGTATGTGCGGATTTGAAAATAACAGGATAATGATGGATGGATAGATGTTGGTTAGAAGGTATCTCCAGAACAGCTCAACGGATCTTGATTAAATGTCCGAATTAAGTTTTTTCTTAATTCCGCGCAGATGTCACAGGTGACAATAAATGTTTGATTTTCTTTTTTTACTTTGAATTTAGAACAATTTTTATTTATTCCAAATTTGATTTTTATCGATGGCGGCATGTTGATAGCCAGTATCAATTTAGAAGAATTATTTAGTTTTACAGTTGATTAAATATATTTTGTGGCGGACGAATGAACAAAAAAAAGGAACACAATTCGAAATCCTCGTGGTTATTTGCCTACGAATTTGTATTATTAACAACTTTGATATGAATCGTTCTGAAATTGGCAACCTTTGGTAACAAATTGTAAAATACATTTATTTATGTTGAAATAACGCCCTAAATGTTAAAACTACATACATATGTTACAATACAACCTGTTTATAAGGCGAAGGTCGACGTTCACTATGTCAATCGTTTTCACGAATAACTTTTTTTCCTCTGAATAACCTTAAATTTATCAAAAGTACAGTCGTATTGTCACAATTGTTACATATTATGTACTTATGTTTATAAAAAACCACGACAACTCTGCGATGGATTGACAATAGTAAGGGATTCTATCATTTTTTTTATAAGAGAAGGGGGAAAACGTGCAACGGGAACACCAAGGTGTTCATCGACGCCCATGGACATCTGCAATACCAGAGGAATCGCAGATACGTTGCCGGCCTTTGAGATGGTGAGACGCTCGCTTCTTGAAGGACCCTAAGTCGTAGTAGTTTGGAAATACCGTCGAGGACAGACCATTCCACAACGCGGCGTGGCGGTACGCGGTAGAAAACTATGCGAAAACCGAAATGAAAATGTCAAATGTCAAAACTTTTCAAAATGTAACTTGTTTTATATTTTGCCAAAAGTTTGAATGTATAGACGGATGGATGGATAGTTGTTTGCTAGAAGGTATCTCCAGAACAGTTGAACAGATCTAGATGAAATTTGGTATAGATTTAGACCGTAGTCTGTAAGAACACATAAGCTTACTAAGCTTTTTTAATACCGGGCTGGCGGAGCCGCGGGAACAAGGTAGTATTTGCCTTTTACAAAACAAACATAAAAATTTGTTTTTGTGCATATTTTTATTGGAAACTTAAGGTAAAATTAGTCACTTTTACGACATGAGTATTTTGAATATCTGTTCTAAGTTACTTTCATAGTTATGTCCTTCCCATCGTATAATTTGGCCGCGAATATTGCATTAGAGTTACGTAACTTGGTTGTTTTGATAGATCGTCATGTTTCGATGTTGCCAATCTGACCATCTTAAGAGCATTATCACGACTTATATTAAAAGAAACCAGATAGCTCAATCTGCGGTCATAAATCTTTCTAAGCTACTGTTTGCTGTTTGATTGTTCTTTCATTTCGTTTGATGAATCGTTCGTTTCTCTTTGTTTAAGATGTTAATTAACATTCGATACTTCATTAAAGTTCGCATTATAATCCACTTTAAGTCTTGGTTTATTTTTTTTCATAATTGCTTTAAGTTTGCAAATAAAACTATCTGCCAGTTTCATACTTGTACAATTAAATTATTAAGTTGGTGTTTTATTTTCTATTTTCTCTGTAATTGGAAATGGTAACTTTGCGTAATCCAGAATAACTGCTTTATGGTTGCACGTTTTAATTGACTCAGAAGTAACATTTTTTTCTTGTATGATTTTTTATATATGTCAATTTCTTTGTGACCTTCTATAGTCTAAATTACTGAACTGATTTTGAATAGTGAGTTGTCATTCGATTTTAGTTCTTCACTTGAATGTCAATCTAGTTTTTTTTAAATTATCAAATAAGTACGTTGTGTTATATTAAAATTTTACTCGAAACTTTTGCGTCACCTTTGTAGAGTCGCTGTCGCCTGCGACTCTGTCGAATAAAAAAAAAACTTAATAAAGTAGCCCATCTGTTCTTCAAGATGATGTTCTACATCTGTGACAATTTCATAAAGTTCCTTTGAGCCATTCCGGAGGTACCTTCTAACATCCATCCATCTAAACTTTCGCATTTGTTGATAGGGTCGTGGATATTGTCAATTTATTTCGGTTGGGTACAGTTGTATAAAGTACACGTTCACCGTGACACGGTAATTGAAAAGAATTTAGATCGGTATCACATACCACAGCTGGATAAATCCATTGTTGTTTTATTTATTAAGAGATTAATGGATTGTTTTTTAATGTCAAATGGACACATGGAAATTTGCATAATTATATAAGTAAAAAATATATATATAAAGTAAAGTAAGTAATATATATAGTGTTCGCGCCAATTCGCCGCTGGGATATGCGCCTGCCATTTTACGATGAGCAACGGCGTAATTTTAGGATCACCGTCATAGAATTAAGATTTGTTAATACAAATTAATTTTTAACTCTGTCATTCTGTTCGCTGTTATCGATCAACTCGCATTATACGTCTCTTCCCTCTCTGGCAAAAATTTGTTTTATTCCGTATAAAACTCACTAACTTTTACATGGTCAGCTTCGAGCCAAATTATATATTGTTAATAACCAGTGGAGTTAATAATTTCGTCGATTTCTACGGATTTAACGAAGATCTTGAAGAAGACATTAGTTCGTCCGGAGGTCGTGTGAAGGACATCTTGAGAACAAAGAAACGGACAAACATACTCAGCACCGCACAGTGTTTAATGGAAGTTTATTAGTATTTTGATTATTTGTGTAGTGTTGTTTAGTTTACTTTAAGATTATTTTTGTAAATTTTCAGATTTTTGCCTTTTTCCATATACAATGACCGAGGAGAGGGAATTAATTAAAAAGCGAGCGAGTTATAAAGGTCGCCTAACTGTATTTAGTAATTACATCAGCGATTTAAAGGAGCCTTTAACTTCGTCCCAGGTTAGCGAATTGAAGACCCGCGTAAGTAAAATTGATATTTTATATACAAACTACGATGAGGTCCAACTACGTTTAGAGTGTTTAGCCGAAGATATTGACAGTCAAATTAGCGAACGTACCGATTTCGAGTCAATTTATTTTAAAATTGTTGCAAAGGCGCAAGACTTAATAATGCGTCATGATAATAGTGAGCAAAACAAAAGCGCACTAAGTTGCAGTAGTTCACAGTGCAACAATAATATCGTTAAATTGCCTACTATACAGCTACCTAAGTTTAGTGGTTCATATGATAATTGGCTTGAGTTTAGAGACACTTTTTGTAGCTTAATACACTCGAACGATAGTATCGATAATATAAATAAATTTCATTATCTTCGCGCGTCGCTCGAAGGGACAGCCGCTGTAGTTATTCAATCTATTGAATTTTCAGCCGGTAATTACTTAATTGCTTGGAATTTGTTATGCGACCGGTTTGATAACAAAAGGCTATTGATACAGAATCATGTTGCTGCAATATTTAACATCGAGACAATTACAAAGGAGTCGAATTATATTTTAAAGCGTACAATTGATACGATAAATAAAAATATTAGAGCTTTAGAATCGTTAGGAGAACCTGTAAGTTACTGGGATACGTTATTAATATACATAATTAGTCATAAATTAGATTCAAAAACGTATCGTGAGTGGGAGGAATATAAAGGTAGGTTGGACTGTAATACTGCCATTTCATTTCAATTATTTCTAACATTTCTTCGAAATTGTGCAGACCTTTTAGAAACTTTAGAACTATCTCGTTGTTCTCAACCTGCACAAAAGAGGACAAGCAATATTAAAAGTATGGTGTCGATTGCACAATGTCCAAAAATTCATAATAATGAGAAGCCTTCGTTACAGTTATGTCCTAATTGCAAATGCGAACATAAATTAAGCAATTGTCCCAAGTTTTTAGAACTTACTTACGAACAGCGTTTGGAACTTTTACCCAAATTAAAGGTTTGTTTCAATTGTTTGCGGTCAGGTCACTATGCAAATAATTGCAGAACTACGGGTTGTAAAATATGTAAAAAGCGACATAATGTTCTAATTCACATTCCAGATCTGAAGTATAAGCCAACAACTAATGTATGTTCTAACACTGAGGACCGCTCCGCACTCTCCCCTGCAAACCCGACACAAAGCAGTGACGAGCCCTCTGGTAATGTCACGTTGTCTGCTCAACTTTCAACCTACTTCCCCAACAGAACGCAGGTACTCTTAGCCACTTCCCTTATAAAAATTATCGACGACCGCGGCGGCGAGCGTCTCGCCCGCGCTGTGCTCGACAGCGGCAGCACTTCATGCCTTATTAGTGAACGATTGAAACAATCGTTAAATTTACCTACAATTAAGGTAAACGAGTCACTTTTGGGTATTAATAATTCAAAATCGCATATAGGCGAAATGTGTTGTTTACCCATTAAGTCGTTAAATGAAAACTTTTCGACAAAGATTTTCTGTTTTGTTTTGCCGAATATAACTGACGATGTGCCCAGTCAGCAAATAATTTTAAAAGACTTAAATTTACCTAGCAACCTCTGTTTAGCGGATCCCAACTTCCACACTCCATCTTCGGTGGATTTAATTATTGGTGCGGATGTTTTCTGGGATTTATTAGGGCTACGTAAAATTAGTTTAGGAGCCGGGAAACCCGTGCTATTTGAATCTAGTCTAGGGTGGCTAGTTTCAGGCCCTTTGTGTAATAGTGGCCAAGCGCGCTCGACTTCTGACTTTAAGTCTTATTTCGTGTCGGTAAAATCAAATAATAATGTCTCTTCGTGCAATGATTCCAGTGATGACATTCAAACCCTGTTAACGCGGTTTTGGCGCCTCGAGGAGGTCAGCCCTCAGTCTTCATCTTTCTCCGAAGAAGAGAAAATGTGCGAAGAACATTTTATTAAAAATACATCTCGTCAGGCAGACGGTCGGTTCTGTGTCAGGTTGCCACTGACGCAGTCACCTGATGTATTAGGCGGCTCGCTGCAGCGCGCCAAGCATTGTTTACTTTCTCTAGAGAGAAAATTCAAAGGGCAATCTGAATTTAAAAATAATTATATTGAGTTTATGTCTGAGTACCTATCATTAGGTCATATGTCCGAATGCTCATTTGATTCACAGAGACAAGCTTACTATATCCCACATCACGGAGTAATTCGTCAGAGTAGCTCAACGACCAAACTCAGAGTTGTTTTCAACGCGAGCAGTCCCACTACTTCAGGTATTTCATTTAATGACCTTCAGTTAGTAGGGCCTATCGTTCAAGATGATCTCCTGTCAATTCTTATTAGATTCCGACTTTACAAGTACGTGATATCTGCAGATGTCGAGAAGATGTATAGACAGATCGTTGTACATCCTGATGATCGACATCTGCAAAGAATTGTCTGGAGAGAAGATCCATCCGAGCCTCTGCGGACGTACGAGTTGAACACGGTCACGTATGGCACCGCCAGCGCCCCCTACCTCGCCACTAGGTGTTTAAAACAAATCGGTTCAGAGTGCAATGACGCCAACATTTCCGAAGTCATCATGCACGATTTCTATGTTGATGATTTATTAACCGGTGGCGATTCTATTCAGGAAGTGCTGGACATACGTGACAAAGTGTCAAAAGAGCTCGCGTCCGCAGGTATGCATCTCCGCAAATGGAAATCGAATGAACCTCGAGTGATTTTAAAGTCCGATGACCCCTCATTAAATTTAAACATTGGGTCCACGGAGCCTTGTAAAACATTAGGTCTCAGTTGGCTTATCGAATCAGATGATTTGCATTTTTCTACAAATAATATTAAATTAAATAAATTAACTAAGCGAGGACTACTTTCAGTCATTTCACAAATATTCGACCCGCTAGGTCTCTTAGCTCCCTGCATTATTTCCATGAAAAGATTAATGCAAAAATTATGGCTTCTTAAACTTTCGTGGGACGATCCACTGCCTATAGAAATTATTAAATCGTGGCAAATAATTGCAGACAGCTTGCCTTTGTTAAGTTCTTTGCGTATTCCTCGTCTTGTACTTTGCAATAGTTACGACTCAATTGATTTACATATTTTTTGTGACGCATCGCAATCTGCCTACGGCGCATGTTTATACGTTCGTAGTTCAAGTGATAATGTTGTTTTGGTGCGGTTGCTTTCAGCAAAAAGTCGAGTGGCACCTATAAAGCCCACCACGATCCCGAGACTCGAGCTGTGCGCTGCGCTCGTCGGAGTGCGCCTTTACGAAAAGGTGTTACGTTCTCTACGAGTGCAAGTAAGATCAGTAACTTTTTGGACAGACTCCACAATCGTATTAGGCTGGTTAAAAATGTTGCCAAGTAAATTACAACCGTTTGTGCGTAACCGCGCAGCCGAGATATTAGATAAAACTAGCTCACACGTTTGGCGTCATGTTCCTACTGAATTGAACCCGGCAGATTATGTCTCACGCGGTGTCACTATTGAAAAGATACGCGATCTCGACATGTGGTGGTCAGGCCCTCAGTTTCTGAAGAATGATATTTCTTCTTGGCCAAAAAATGTTACGGCAAATGAGCGTTTACCTGAAACGCGTACTGAAATTACTTTAATTAATAATAACTCTAATAGATCTTTAATCAATTTCGAACGTTTTTCTAATTTTGTAAGATTACAACGCACCATGGCGTATGTATTAAGATTCATTAATATTTGTAAAAAACAGCGTCCACCAACACAATTTCTAACCAATGAAGAGCTTGAAAATTCTTTGACTGTTTTAATAAAATTATCGCAAATCGAGTCATTTAATGAATACAATATTTTATTGCAGAATAAGCGCTTGCCCGCAAAGAATCAACTATTAAAATTTAATCCGTTTTTAGACAACAACAAATTAATGCGTGTCGGCGGTCGCTTAGATAATTCATTGTTTTCTTACGAGAAGAAACATCCTATTTTGTTACAGTCCACTCATCATTTAACAAAAATACTATTTAAATATATGCATGTAAAACTATTACATGCTGGCCCTCGTTTATTATTGACGTCAATTAGAGAAACTTACTGGCCAATCGGTGGTCTAAATTTAGCTAAACGAACTTTTCGTAATTGTCATTTATGTTGTAGATTTAAGGGAAAGGTAGTGAATCCTATCATGGGTAACCTGCCGCAGCGACGTGTGACCGCGAGTGGCTATCCCTTCGAGACCGTTGGCATCGACTACGCCGGACCTATCATGTCAGCCAGTCGACAAGGACGCGGCTGTAAACTAGTCAAAGTTTATATTATTGTTTTCGTGTGTTTCGCTACTAAGGCCATGCACATTGAGTTAGTAGGTGATTTGACAAGTAATAATTTTATGTCGGCTCTTCGTCGATTTATGTCACGTCGCGGCAAACCTAAACACATTTATTCCGATAACGGGACCTCATTCGTAGGTGCGTATAATGAAATCGGTCGTTTTATTAAAAGTTGTAACAATTCGCTGCCTGGTGACCTAGCTCCTGAAGGTATTGAATTTCATTTCCTACCTCCTCACGCCCCTCATTTCGGTGGTCTATGGGAGGCAGGCGTTAAATCTGTAAAGTTCCATCTTAAACGAATTCTTGGTAATTGTAACCTCACATACGAGGAATTAAACACTGTGCTGGTCCAAATTGAGGCAGTTCTCAACTCACGTCCACTAACGCCGCTCTCAGCAGATCCTAGCGACCTGCTTCCATTGACGCCGGGACACTTCCTCATCGGCCGCCCTCTCACCGCGCTGCCGACTGACTGCTACGAGCAACACGTCACAGGAACACTGAGCCGATACCAACATTTGGAGCAACTCCGCCAACACTTTTGGCGCAGATGGAGCAAAGAGTATATATCGGAACTTCAGTTGAGGACGAAATGGCGCTCTGATCTCAACCCTTTACAGGAAGGTGTCCTCGTCATCCTGAAGGAGGACAATCTACCGCCGCTGAAATGGCGGCTGGGTCGAGTCGTGGCAGTCCATCCCGGAGCGGACGGAGTATCCCGTGTGGCTGACGTGCGGACTGCGACAGGAGTCGTACGCCGCGCTTTTAGCAAGATCTGCCCGCTGCCTCAAGACGACATCTAGTTCTGTTGAAGGACGAGCCTTCAACGCCCGGGGGCATGTTCGCGCCAATTCGCCGCTGGGATATGCGCCTGCCATTTTACGATGAGCAACGGCGTAATTTTAGGATCACCGTCATAGAATTAAGATTTGTTAATACAAATTAATTTTTAACTCTGTCATTCTGTTCGCTGTTATCGATCAACTCGCATTATACGTCTCTTCCCTCTCTGGCAAAAATTTGTTTTATTCCGTATAAAACAAATTTTTGCCAGAGAATAAGTTAACTAACTGACTAATTATATAAGTAATAAGTCGTTGAATTTGTACGGACTTTGTACCTTTTTAAGGAAATTGCATGAACTAAAGAAATTCAAATTTGACATAGTTAATATGAAGTGCTTTTTTTTTGTGACTGAGTAGTCACTGTTTGCCTCGAGGAGGCATTTACCGTTTCTCCGGGATTGAGGCGGCCGGGCGCAGATGGCGCTTAGCCTAAACCTCGTTTAAGAGTAACTAGACTCGAGGGCTCCCTTAGAACCCTCGGTTCGGGCTGTTACTTCATTATTTTTACCGGATTGGAAATATGAAGTGCATAAATCTATATTAGAGTGGAAATCTGACCAAGGCTTCGTACACAAGACAACGTAAATCTTGGAAACTAAAATTGTATTCTTACGACGTTTGTATCCTATTGCGCGCCATCTTGAAAATTGAAGCGACTCTGCTCACAACGATCTTGACAATTAGGTTGCGAGTGACTATGTTTGACGATGACAGATAGAAATGTCGGCGACGCGCGCTGTGTACGAACTTCGAACATTAAATTACGTAAGTCTAAGCGACTAACATTGCTGTGTTTGAAATATTTACGTTGCCTTGTGTGTAACAAGGGTTAAACGCATTCACCGTGGGTTTTAAAAATCTCTATATAAAATCTTCATCCCTGTCATTATATTTGACAAAACATTTGAGATAGCAATATATTTTATACAGATATTTTGGACTCGCATACCCACGATCAGTTATATATTTTTTATTGTCTGTTAATTTGATTGCCAGCTCACGTAATATACTTTTTAATTATGTCTTGATATTTCGATTGTTGATATTTTGTTTATTTAATTTAATTTATTAATGATTTATGCGTGCACTTTGGCATTGTATCGATAACTGTAAAACTGTAATAAATTAACGAATTAAGAAGCGGCGCGATTCAAACATTTTATTGATACTTTATCTGTGCTTTAAGAGTAACGTTTTATTTTTTAGTAATAATTCATGATAAATGTTAATTACTTGTATGAAATATACGGTCAATATTTATGTAGCGGTGTCGTAAATTGATCAAAGGAGGTTTTATGTGACCTTTTTGAAACCCTCGTACAGGGCCGGCCAGTTGAATAACTAAATACGGTTAGAGTCCGACAAAATTAACTGACCCGGTGGGTATAAGTAAAATTTAATTATAACAAATCAATTAACGTCCACTTGTCATCAAAAAGTGTAACAAGATTCTTGTTGGACTGTAGCTTTCTTGTAATGTCTTGTTTTGTGCGTTGTTTTCTTTGTATAAGAATTTTTTACATATTTCAGACAAAATTAACCTCGACAACAACGTCTTTATCGCCGGGTCAGATAATTTTGTTGCATTATGTGAGCTTTTTTATTTTAAAAATTGTTACAAAAATCGCGGTTCTGATTCTTTTTTAATGCTTAGGGTTGTCACAAAAAATATGTTAGAATAATGTTTTTGTTCTTTTGGGTTATATTAGCATATTGGTGTCTCTATTTTGCCAAAGAGAATGAAAGGGAAGGCAATATTAATAGAAGTGTAATTGCAGTGGAGTTCTATATAAACGAGTAAGTAGGGTTGTCAATATTTATAAACTAAATAATAAAACATTTTTTTAATCGGATCTATTTGAGGTACAAACGATTGTTATGAACGATTTCAAGTTAAGTTCTCTACTTTTTCCCGCTGTATTCTATAACTTGGGCCACGGTCCTTTAAGCTCAGTACATAAGAGTAAGTCGTAAGTTCTTGGCCTTATTATATTTTGGCATTGAAAGTATCGCGAATGGATAAATGAGTGACGCGCCGGGTCGCTTGGGGACTAGCTGATGTGATGGTATGTATCTACTCTATGTACTAACCGTGGGTTTACACTGGCGAAACACTCTACAAAAATATCTCTTTCAATGTCTTAAAAAAACAGAGTTAATAATTGTTTATGTACATGTCATTCAACAGTGGAAATCGAATGTATATTTTTCTGTGGACTTAGCAAGAAATTAAACAAAACAAAATTAGTGTGATATTTTTGGTGTACTTATACTTCCACAGTCGCAATTCACAGGGGAGGATTCAGGAATTACATTTTTAGAGGAGTGAAAAAAAAAATTAAGTATCCACATTTTTTAAAATTATTTCTAATCTTCGCAATAAGGGTCATTTATTAGTTAATTTAACTGTACTTTAGTATAGATTTCTTGTATTTAATTTGCACTTGAGAAACTCTGTGTTGATTACTACCGAAGAACGGTATTTAATATATGATTTAAAATATAATCAGTTGTATAAAGATACATGACTGTTAAAAAAACGGCACACATTCAATTGATAAAAACAACATGTGACCTTATTTCCTTCCGCTCTCGGCATTGGCTTCTTAAATGGCGATGTTTCATACAACAGTATTTACACATGGATCACAACATCAAACATCTTATTCACTTACAATAAAGTCTATTTTAGCAACAATGTAGCTTTTTTGACTGCACAATAAAGTTTGTATTACCCTTTTCCGCGGGCACCATATGATTGCCGTTTATAGAATGTTTACTCATTTTCTAAGGTTATTGTTGATCACCCGTTTTGAATTACAATTACTATTTACACGATCAACTATTACAAATTTAAATATCAATTATTACAAATCAAAAGAGATACAAAATAAAAATTAAATTAAATAGAGATTTTTTTTTCAATTTTTTAGAATTGGCTCATTACTTACATACTTACTACTACATACTTTTACTCGACCATATTGTAATTATGTATAGTGTACGATATTGTTCTCATGTAAGTGACGTTTGTCTTTTTGAGAATAAATTCTTTAAACCTAAACCTACTTGAGCAGTTATTTGACCTAATAAACCTGACCTTAACCTTTCATGTTAATTAATATGTATGCATCACGTGTATGATTGGATATCTTTAAAACTCCTAACTAGTTTTAAAATAAAAACCAATTATTGTTATCTATATGTTCGAAAACCACAAGATTTTTATAATACTTTTCAGGGATGTTAAAACATCATAAAAGGTTTGTGACCTCTCTCTTCCCCTAGCTATTATCCCACATTGTAGTGGGGTCTGCTTTACTTATTAATCTTTTCCAATTTGCTCTACCCTCGGCATCTTCGTTAGAGACTTGGCAGTCAGCAATCACACATGTCTTTCAGGTCTATATCTGTCTACTTTGTTTTGGATCTGCCCCTGGATCTGCGACCTAGAAGGGCAAATTATAGTGCCTTTCCAACGTAATCCGGCAGCTTTCTTACGTGACCATACCATCGCAACCTACTCTCCTGCATTTCGTAGGCGATGTCGGTCACATCGAGGTTATCTCGTACTCGTTGCGTATCCTGTCGAGCCTAGTTACGCCTCACATCCACCTCACCATTTCGGCAACTTGAATAGTAACTTTCAAAGTAAAAGGTTTGTCTTCTAAAAGTAAAAAAATAATAATTTTCGCAGTTAATGTATCTATTTGCTTGCACTATACTATATATATAGTCACAATGCAAGAGTCTTAAAGTCTGATGTTAAGTAAAATCACTCGTCACTCTTCTTATACATTTAAAAGCTGATACGAATCTTTATTGTAGTCTCTTAAGGCAACCCTATCTTAGTTATTATGATAGGAGTTACTCTACTTGTGACAACCCTATCTCAGTTATGTCAATAAGATTATAAATAACGATCACATATGTATTGACATTTATTATCCTTACGCACCCTAGGCGCTTGATTTCCTTCCGTCGAGGTCCTTCCTGTATTCAGTGTGTCTAGGTCAGCCGAGTACGGAGGATATCGCCGTATGTCTACCACTTATGTTGTGTAATAGGGTTGTCAACTTGTGTGTATCAAGATTTTTTTTAATTTACACGATTCTAAGAGTTTACATTCTATATTTTAATTCTGTATAGATTTGTGGTTCGAAGAATTTATTAAAATTAATTTCTTCCATAATTTTTCAAATTGATTCAGTAGTTTTTCAGTAGTCCGAGCCTATTCAATACAAACAAACAAACAATCAAATCTTTCCTCTTTATAATATTGAGTATAGATCTATGTTACGCAGAAATAATGCAACTTTCTACTAGTCAGAGTATTTTTGAAATCAGTCTACTAGTTTTTGAGTTTATTTTACGTTTCAATCTTACAAAGATTTTCTGTGTGTAATATTAGCGTAGGATAAAGGAGACAAGTATTCCTTATATTTAGTATGTTAGTATATAAGTCTACGTTACAAAGAATTGAAACATCACACAGAATGTATGTGTATATAACTAAAAACTAAAAAAAGGATGCTTGGAATTCAAAATAATAATTCACAAAAAACTGTATAAGCGATAACCCTATTCGCGAAGTTACTAAGCCTACAATGTCACCAGATCGAGGTTTACATGTTAATTTCAGGGTTTGGCGAAATTGACTTTTTTTGTTCTTTGACGGAAATGTTAGTCTTTGTCCCATAATGGCGATGACTACGTACATAACCTCTAATTATTCAGTACTCGTTTTTAACTTGAGTTTACACTTATTTAAAAGAGATAATTTGTTTTAATTTAATTTGAGAGTGAAATATTGAAATCTTTATTTACTTGACAGTAATTATGAATTGTGATACAATTAAACAGTTATAACATAAATTTCGGGGTTTATAGTCCTACAAATTTATCTGGTACAGTAAGAGGGGTGATGTGATCGTAGCTTCGTAGCTAGATCAGTCAGATACTTAACCATGTAAAATTATACACGAAAATACTGGTACATTAATTTCACTATGCCGAGCCAAATAAGTTTGTGACACTATAATCTTTCACTAGAAAATTGCATGTATTTTACTGAAGCGAACTAAGTTTCGACTTATATACAAAATTAAAAAGTTTTGTAACGTAATTTAACTTGAGATAATGTTATAAACAAGATTCTAAAGAATCAAATTATCGTATTATTTTTACTCTTACAATGGCGGTGTCGCGAGTCGATTTTTTCGCGCCGATTAACTTATGTTTTAAATTTTAGGCCAAGGTCACAGTGTCGTACAGCCAGGCGGGATTGCAAAAAATTGTCCTTTTTGCCCTTCGATAAAACATAACATTATCTTTCATTATAAATTAAAAATGAACATTTGTGAATTATTAATTTTACAAATATTTTGTGAGATTTATCAAACTAATACTCGACTTAACATTATTATAAAAATTATGTACAAATGTAAACAACATTTATTTCTCATTTCCAAGTGGTTTTTCCTATTAGGTCTTGTTCCGGAACCTATTACCTTTGTTTAGTATTCGCGAAGCTCCAATGCCAATGGGCAAAGGTCAAGTGCTATGTCGGCTGCTTCTGTCAAAACAATATCTACGTTCATTACAAACACCATAATAACTGCTATTTCTAATTAAACTAAACGAATTTCAGTTAATGTTTACATTTAAAACATTTTTTTATTATTGATAAATTGTTACTACGTAATTAATTAATTATTTCTTTCAGCGAGATTATATCTCAAATACTACATGCAAGTTACGATGATCAAAAAACAAAAGCAGTAAAAAAAGGATAAAGCATTATTATTATGAAGTAAAAAACGCATTAAAGTATTTTAAGTCAGGCAATCGATAAAAACGAACAATGACACTATTATAATATCATTTGCACGGGAAATCATGACAGTACTGTCACGCGAGAGACGTTAGACTATAAACAATGTGGTTGCATAGACAACGGGAAGAATTTTTATTTGACACTTATTATTGGTCTTAAGCGATCTTTATTTGTTATTATAAAAGTGAGATTTCCGCTTTAAATTACCTTGGTTATTTTTACACAACTTGCGTTTTCATTATAACGCTTTTAGAAAAATATTTACGTCTGTTTTATTAGAATGAGAGCATCAACGCATGTTTTTGTATTTGAATTCCGGCAATGGAAATCCACTGTTATAAAGTTCTATAGAACTCGGTTATCAGTATGTATAACCAAGTTAACATAATATTCTCTTCTCATCCGAGAGAACAACTGTCTACGAGTTCTTTGGATAAATTTCAACACTCCAAACACATTTTCATATAAAATATGACTAAATTTTTAAATGAATTGGTATAGAGCTATGCATATTTTAATTGTAATTTCTATAAACAGTTTGTTGACCTCTTGTAAATATTTTATTTAAAATTGAATTGCTAATTTTCTAGCAAATTAACATGATATAGGTTATTCATCAACAGATGGCGCTGTCCAAATAACAAAAAAAATATTAAGATTGCACGTGATCACGAGAGGTTAAATGAAGAAACTCATTTACTTTGGTCATGGTCGTTCAGTGTATATTTTTTTTAATTTTAGAAATCCCTTCAAATTTTCGAATTAAATTTTTCTTTAAGAATATACATTTATGAGTTTTAGTTACGAGTAATTTAGGATACTAAATTTTGATTGACAGTACATTTCGTTTAAAAATTAAATAAGATATTAAAACTTAATGTGCAAACGAAAAATAAAAAATTGTAAAAAAGCATAAAGGAAATGCCCCGGGTGAGGATCGAACTCACGACCTTAAGATTATGAGACTTACGCGCTGCCTACTGCGCTACCGAGGCTATTGCGTAACTGGATTTAAAAGAGCTTCAAGATTAGTGTAATATTTCTAAAGAAAAACTAACCAAATTGTTCATTATCTCTTTCGAATAAAGTCTATTTTCCTACACGATTCTCTAACTTCAACATTTGATATCTTTGTTGATCGTTGCAAGAAGTTCAAATTGCAGTACTACTAGATTTTTATTATGACTGTTTATACCTATCGCACTAAAAACACTAGTCAAGAGACTAGATCTAGTAAAATGAATAGCATTTTTTTATTTTTGGAACCCTTAAATGTAGTTAGTAACATTTTTTTACAATCACAATAATTTTAAAAGCCGGAATTAATTACTAATTGATTTAAAAGTATCATGAAACATGCTGTAATGAGGTTAATGAGTAAATTACGGTTAATCTAAGTATTAACTAGACGAGGTACGGTAAAGCTTGTTAACGACGCTGTTGTTGAGACGAGTGCTCTTACTATTTAGCTTATAACTTGCAAATATATAAAAAAAAAACTTATAAAAGTGAAATGTTGACGTAAATATTACATTAAAAGTAGCAAAGGTCCCGAAAAAAAAACCTACTGAAATAAAAAAAAAAATAGAAAGTTATTTAACTTTTTTTTTTTTTTTAGTGAATGCTAATTTTGTAATTCTTTGACACGGTAACAGTAACATTGAGAGTAAGTTCTTAAAGCTATTGTTAATAATTTAAAAGTTATGAATTGTGGTCGAATTTCAACCAATCGATGGCTCTTACGAATAAGGGACAATGTGCAAATTGAAAACTTTACAGGAAAGGCTCTTAAAGTTTCAACCATATAGGAAAATAGGCTGCATGAGCCCTCTTACTTCACCAAAAAAATAACATTTACACCTGTAAATGTGTATTTGTGTTTAGTGCATGTTGTTAATTTAACTAAGAGGTAGCTTTTAACACAAAAAAGAAAAAATCATCAATTTGTTACTTAGACCTTTATATTATATATAACTTATACCTTACTTACCTTTATATTATATATAAGTAATAAATTAACAAAGTAACAACTCAGGACCTGTCGTGCGACTATTATTGTTTTAATACTTAACGTTCGTTCGTAATGAAACGTAATGCCAATTACTTTATCAAGACTAGAATCAACTGAGTAATAAAAGATTTAGAAGATTAAGTGTTTTGTGAAAGTCGCAAACTAGTGTTACCGTTTAATCTTTATTTATATAGCTTTGTGCGCAGATATTGTGTTTTAGAGTCGCGCGCGAAAAAAATTTACAAGTTTTTATTTTTATTTTTGTTTAAATTTATGGTATTAAGTAAAAGTCTAGAGCGTCGGTGGCTCAGTGGTTAAGCACTTGACTTGCAATCTGCAGGTCCTGGATTCGAATCCCGCCATGTACCAATGTGTTTTTCGACTCTCGATTTACATATGTACATTTATCCGACGTTCTTAAGGTGAAGGAAAACATCGTGATGCAACCTGCACATATCTGAGAAGAAATTCAAAGATGTGAAGTCAACCAACCCGCATTGGGCCAACGTGGTTGACTATGGCCTAGTCACCCCAAACTTGGGGTAGGCACTGAGCCCCTCAGTGGGGATGTATAGTGAACTGATGATGAAGTAAAAGTCTGTATCTGTCTTCAGTTTATATAGTTAGTTCTAACTCGTTAGTGTGATTAGGTCTAATAAGTAAATTACGCTGTCCCCCAGTAGGTATGGTTAATTGCACACATTTTACTATGTATTTCTTCGCTGATATATGGAAATTGCGCAAATTTTCTTTCATTGTAACAACGTCGGATAAATGCAATCGAACCTAGAACTATGGATTACTAGTCTGTTAACCCACTGCGCCATCTACGCTCTTGTATTCTCTGAATCTAAACTCTATTGAATCTATATATATAAAAGAAAGTCGTGTTAGTTACACTATTTACAACTCAAGAACGGCTGAATCGATTTGACTGAAAATTGGCGGGCTGGTAGCTTAGAACCAGGAAACGAACATAGGATAATTTTTACCCCGTTTTCTATTTTTTATTCCGCGCGGACGGAGTCGCGGGTAAAAGCTAGTATTTGAATAAAAAAATATCAAATTTTCCTCAGTTACGGAACGGCAAGCAGAAACAAACGTATCTCGATTTCTCTTTCCATCCGGACAGTTTATGCAAGAATGAGGTCATTGTCAATTGATACAGTTTTCAGTGATTCTAATCTATGTTCGAATCAAATAAATTGAGTTTGCTTTTGCAAACGATCTGTTTGAATTAGTACCAGTAAAAAAAAAAATATTGACAAAAGACAGCAAACGAGCAAGCGGCCACCTGAACTTGCCTAAGTAGCGAAGTGACCGTTGCCCATAGACATCTGCTTTTGCAGATGCATTGCCTACCTTTAATCAACATAAGAGTGGATACACGGAAAGAGTATATTCCCCTACCTACCCATCTATTCCTTGTAAGAAATAGATGACAACCGTAAGACGACTAAATTTAGGTTTCTGGCACGCGCACTCATCAGATAAAACGTGGAATTATTTCCACTTGACGCCTTTCTTCTGTGCAAAAGATATTGCGGGCTCTACCACTGTTCGGAAAACTTAAGATTTGTAACCCTATTCTTATCTTGATAGGATTATTGCATATTTTAAATTAAGAACAATAGATTTTCATAAATCACAAATCGTAAAATTGCATCTAACCTTATTTTTAATTCCTCTTCCGTATCTTTTGTGCATTTAATAAAATGTGTTGAAATAGATTATGTAACCGAATATAAAAGTATAGCATTGTTATCTGTATAAAGTCGAACATCGACTTTTCTTATTGGTATGGTTACAATAATTGACTTTTGAGAGACAGGATTTGTGAAGCGTCTACATTCCACTCTGTCAGTTAAAGACGTACAGTAAATTTTCTTTGGTGTTTGTTGTTTGTAAATTTTCTTTTGTGTTTGTTAATTTTCGAATCAATATGTATTTATAAAGAAATTTCAATTATAAGTCACAGCATGAAATGCACATGTGTGATTATCATCTTTACTTACTCGCGAAAAGTGGCAGAAATAATTTAGTACAACGATGACTCTTTGCCTAGTCCATTTTTATATAGTCATAGTTTATATTACGGTTATATCGAGAAAAGTAATTACCGATCATTTTTGATTACCTATTATACACATTCTCGTTACGCGTTAAATTATTTGTTACACAAACTTTTAATGCTTATTTGGTATAGTGGTTAAAATATATTGTATTGACAAAGAAAATAACTGTATTATTATTTAATTAATATGGATCGTAAGCAGGTTGTTTAACGTATTTATATCTTACTAATAAATACGAATGTTTAGATGGATGTTTGTTAGAAGGTATCTCCGTAACAATTGCATGGATCTTGATGAAATTTGCATAGATGTGTAACAGTATGGAATAACATATAGACTAAGTTTTTTTTGGAACGAAGTTCCTTATCGCGCGTTGTGAAAGGGGGCTAGACGGAACAAATTCTTACGAAAAGTTGTCACGATACTTTTTGCTATAGTAACCATGGCAACGACGTGACAATATATAACGAAAATTCATAGAAATAAAATGTACTTCTTGTGAAGACTTAAGTTTTTTATTCACAGAATAAACATTGGTTCCTTCACTAATTGATCGAAAGAAACTTCGTTCCATCCGGATGTCCCTGTCAAGTTTTTTTTAATTCCGTGCGGATGGAGTCGTGGGTGACAGATAGTTATTAATAAATGTTAAAATTGAAATTACTTCGAAGTCAAATTCAAAAAACTATTGTTGAAGTTGCTTATAAACGAAGATATTTCAACTAATATTTCAGGGATGTCCGCCATCATCTCCCTAGCCTTATCTCACTCACGTGGGTCTTTGTAACCTTTAAAGTTTTGTCTTAATTTTTAAGACGGGTCGCTTCGCTTGCCTGTCGCCAACTCTACTTGGGAGTTAAATAAATTAAAAAGTAAATATGTCCAACAAATATGTTTTTAATTACGAGTATATAATTATTTATGAAGGAGAACTAGAGGGACGACGGTTACGTAACATAGGTACATATAATTTTACCTATAACAGCCGAGGAAGCCGTAATATAATTCGGGTATACAAAAAAATGTTCGAAAGTACATTATTGTTGTATTGTGTAACTAATTGGATTCTATCTGGATTATTATCCAACTGGTAATTTGGCTCACGCGGGTAGACGAAATGTTATGTCATATATTTTGTTTTATAGTACAAGCTTATAAATTAGGGAACGATCAACTGATATCGCTAAAGTAGGGCAGGATGTGTTTATAGACTACAAAGAGTTAAAACGCAGATAACTTTAATCTATTAAATGTTTTATGGACTAAGTTTAATTGACTATACCTTTGCCAAATTACTTCGAGATCTGTTGAGCGGTTTTGGAGATACCTTCAAACAAACATCCATCCATCCATCCATCTAAACATTAGCATTTATAATAAAAGTAAGATGTATGCGTAGGTTTCCGAAATGCAATCTCGATAAATAAATAACAAATTACTTACACTGGAAGCTGTTTTGGTGATATACTCGTATGTTTAAAGGTAAAACACACTGTTTTATAACCACGCTGAGGTTCAACAGCGGTCAAAGGGTTAAACATGTCTTTAACTAAACAGTGCCTAACTGTATTTTTTATTTATTTATTTATAATACAGTATTAACCTCGGAAATACAACTACGTCCAACAAAACTATTTAAAATAATTTGGCTGTAGGATCAAAAATTATTTTTAAATTTAAATTAAAACAAATTTAAGGAAAGTATAAATTAAATGAGTAATAAATAAATTAATAATTTTTAATTTATTTAAGTTTCATTCTTTATGACTGCAGTACCTAAGTAATTCAGTAAGGGTGAAGATTTGTATAAGATATACATATACATATGTATATTATGTATATATCTATAAAAACACTAACTCTATTGTAAGTTGTGCAGAACCGATAAAGTCGTTATCATACATTTTTAAAGAATTTTAAGTAAACAAATTAATAATAAATAAAAAAAGAACTGGAATACTTTAATACTTCTCAATATGTTATTGATCATATCAACATGTAAACAAACTTCGCTTCCCGGTATATCATCTAAATAACAAGGAAACAAAAAAAGTTAAATTCTGGTTCATTCTTCTTTAACTTCCGTCTTAAAACTATAGTTTGAAACAGGTTCGAAACTAGTTTTACCGTAACTTGTAAACATTTGGTGTTAAAAATGTTTTCTTGTTTTGATTAATGGGTAACATATATCGTACTAGTTGAAGCCTGCGACTTTGTTCGTGTGGATTTTAAAGTAAATAGAAATAGATAAATCAATTATTACTTTTGAAAAGTGTTTTTTTTTTGTAAATTTTAAAGAGTTATATCGACTTCTATTATATATGTTGGCGCTGTCAATACCCATAACGAACACCGAGCACTGGTAGGGCGGCCATCTTGACAAATCTGTCAGTTCGGTTTGAATCGTCATAAGGTGCGCACGCAACCACGTGCTCGGTGGACGTTACTGTACTTAAATCCAATTCTATCTTAACAATCCTAAATTACTTTAGTAATGACATTAATTGTATCATCGATAGTTATAATTGTAATAATTGTTACAACAGTTATTTTATTGGAATACCCGCAAGTCCACGCCCGTTAGAAGATGTCTGATAACCCTGATGACAGTCGAAAGACTTCATATACATTACAATTTTTTTTTATGCTGTTGCATTAAACAAAAACATAACAATTCACTAAATTAGTTATTCAAATCAGTAATATCTTTTACAATGGAAACCATTATTTACGTTTTGGTTCAACTTAAATTACTATAATCACGCATAGAACAAGACAATTAAAGTTGGTTTTCACTGGCAAAACATCTCAAACATATTTGTCATGTCTACAATTCTATTTGTATTTAAAAATTATGAATAATATGTTAAAACTACTAAATAAACTATATATTTATACCAAACTAAAAATAAAACTAAATAATGTAAAAAATCGACCCCAAATCTCAAATTATTTATTATTGTCCAGAATTCTTATTTTTCTTGAAAAAAAAAACATATTATAAAACAGCATAATCGACAGAAAACGTGATATTTAATTTTACTATGTTCCCCTTCTAATTCTTTCTTGCGCTTTGTTAAAACGTCGAGAAAATTGAGGTTCCATCTATTCATCCATCCAAACAAGTTCTTTACTGTCTCCCGAACTATGCTACTAATAATTGCGAGATGTTTGGATATATGGATGTATATTTGTTAGAAGGTATCTCAGAAACAGCTCAACGGATCTTGATGAAATTTGGCACAGATGTAGAACATAGTCTGGAAAAACACATAGGCGACAGCTAGAAATCTTATAAATTTTTGAGGTCATGTTTGTCTAATTTTAATGATCATTTTCTATTATATTCTAATATAAATATTACATGAATATTTAATTATAAAAAGCAAACCACCTCATTAATTTCTATTGTTTTTGTATTAGACATCAATATTAATTCTTTGGCGCGTTGTTTTAGCATTATAAACAGCGACAACTAAATTGTCTATAAATGCGATTGCACGATTTAATTTAGAAGCTTCGGGAAATTGTTCCAGAATATTCGAATATAATTCTTAGTAATTAACAATTACAGTGTACAAATAATTATGTGACTAAATTTTAATTTTGTAGGCCCAGAACGAATATAAGCGACTTCATATCGTTCTTGTCAATTATGTCAAAATTAGTATGAGATTTTTAATGTATTTACGTCCGATAATCGCACAAACTTTAATACAAATTTTGTCGCTGACGATACGATGAACCACATTTCAGTTAGTCCCTAGTATAAGGTACAAAACAAATGTTCGTTTCCCTTCAAACAGGCGACACATGCGCATGTGCATATCTCACCTTACCACCCTTTAACCTAACAAACCAACAATACTCCTTTGTCACTAAAATCTGTGGGTGGGAATGCTTTTTCTTCCTCGGTATATACTCTAATATTTCCTTAAAAAATGCTTAAATTCTGATTAACTTTTTAACATAACTTGTAATAATAACCGCAAATCTTTGCTGGTAATTAAATGTAACTCATATCTTGTATAAGATAAGATGACCAATAAATTCTCTTATACATATAAATAAAAATGGAGCGTCTGTTTATTCACATTTCGTACACATGTTTTTACGTAGATGATAACGAAGAAACCATATTTTAAATATTTTAACTGTCTGTCTGTCTGTCGGAAAGGCAGAGTTTGTTTCGAGTAATCTACACAATAGTTGGACCAATTTTGACGGACGAAACCTGATGGAGAGTATAGTATATCATAGACTACATTTTTTTAATACTTCACTAACGAAGTCGAGGGCGACAGCCATTATAATCCATGTTCCTGCCTTCTCTATATTAATAATTGTGGATTTATTATTGACTAGTTGTCGCCCGCGACTCCGTCCTCGAGGAATTAAAAACAAACGTAATAAGTAGCCTATGTGTTCTTACAGACTATGTTCTATATCTATACCAAATTTCATCAAGATCCGTTGAGCTGTTTCGGAGATACCTTCAAACAAACATCCATCCATCCAACCGTCCATCTAAAAGTTCGCATTTATGATATTAGTAAGATTAATAGCGACGATATTATGATATATTTTACATTGCCACATCGTCTCGGACTAAGAACAATGGTTCTAAAGTTAATTAGCCAATTTGACGTAAATTAATGTCGGATTTTGTAATACTCACTTAGCATAGCTTATGGGTTAAGTTAGATACTTCGCGTTAAGTAGATCTTCATTCTATATAATTGGCCACTTAACATCTTTACCGCTACTTACGATCTTTGACTTAATCATTATTCAGTTAAAATTTTAATAAGATAAATTAAAGGAAGCATAAAATGTAATTAAAAAAATGGATAGGAATATCTTTCTTATTAATATTATGAATTCGAAAGTTTAGATGGATGGATGGATGTTTGCTAGCTGACATTTATTACGTTTTTTTTTAATTCCGCGCGGACGTAATCGCGGTGACAGCTAGTTAGTACATAAAAATGATTCTATGTTCCGTTAAATCTTTACACTTAATAGACTAACCTCTACTTGAAGTGTGTGATCTCGATAAAAAGTTTCAATTGCAATATTTAAATGTAAGTGAACCGTGGTCTTCTGCTATTAAAGGAGATGGGCTAAGTTTTTAACAAACTATAGATATGAAAAAATAGATGATTGTTTCTCTTAACTCAAAGTTTCGTTCATGCATGATGTGATTAATAAATAACGAAGATTCCCTCTAACGTGTATCTTTTAATTAATGTTTAACCCACCTCATTTTATCGTGTTTCGTTCCAATAAAGCAAACACTAATTCCACGAATTGATATTGAATTAAAAAAAAACTGCAGTTTCGTGCTCAGACCTCCGTGCACATTAGATTCATAATTACACTCGCAACATGAATAAATAATTAAACATCTGTTGCGAGTGCTCCCGATTCGGCTGCGCCGGAGCAAATAACTCCTCGACTTGAATTACGAATGTGTTGAATTAAACGTCTCGCCGTCTGCAATGTCATCTCGATACATGTTTCCGAACGGCTTTTACTGCGACCTGCGAGTTGCCCGCGAGCGGTACATCCAGCCGATATTATAAAGCGGCGGACTGGTCGCCGCGCGCCCTCAGTCACCGCCGCGCTACCGAGCGAAACGCACGCTCTTGTAATGCAATAGTGGCAAACACACGCGACGACGACATGGAGGGCACACCTCCGAGCCACGCACAGGAACCCGACGAGGGCATCGCCTCCGACCGTCGCCCGTCCACCGACGACCACGCTGACCTCTCCGATACCGCCTCCGAGGCGGGCTCCGGCGGGGGCAAGGACTCCGGCTGCGAAGTCGCGCCCGACGCCCAGGAACCGCCTTACACCCCACCCGATGAAGAGCTCGCCAACAGGATCGTGTCCCAAGTGGAGTTCTACTTCAGTGATGCCAATATCACCAAGGATGCTTTCCTACTTAAGCACGTTAGACGAAACAAGGAAGGGTACGTCTCCCTCAAGCTCATATCGAGTTTTAAACGCGTGAAGCATTTGACTAAGGACTGGAGGGTGGTCGCCGAAGCTCTAAAGAGATCAACTAAGTTAGAGATTAATGAGCAGGGAACTAAGTTACGAAGAATAGATCCCCTGCCTGCGTACGATGAGACCACGCCATCGAGGACGGTCGTTGCCGTCCGGATGCCGATAGACAAACCCTCGGTCGAGAACGTGTCGAGGCTGTTTGCGAGCTGCGGGGAAATCGCGCTGGTTCGGGTACTGAGGCCCGGTAATCCGGTGCCCGCCGACGTCAGGCAGTTCCTCAACAAGAACCCGAGTTTGGTGAACTGTGTGTGTGCGCTAGTAGAGTTCACCGAGTCGGAGGCGGCGAGGGGAGCGCTGAGGCTCCAGAGTCAAGACGAGGAGGGCATGAAAGTTTACGAGCTGAACGGCGTGCCACGGGAGCCGAAGCGTAAGGTGCCGGTACGACGGCCGCCCGCGCGCCGTCACGAGTGCGAGTATTCCTCATGCTGCAGCGGCTCCGAGGCGGAGTACGACTACAGATACGCCAACCCGTTCTACAGGAGGAACTCGAGCGGGTTCTTCGCACCGCGGTCGCCGGAGATCCAGACATGGGTGCCACGGCGGCAGTCGACGTGCAGCCATAGTTCGGACTCGGGCGTGTCCTTCTTCTGCGGGTCGAGGCGCGCGTCGCAGGCGAGCACGGGCAGTGCTAGCAGCGCCGATGGGTGGCTGGCACGCCGGCTGTCGGGTTGCTCCCTCTCGGGGGCGGAGTGTGGCGGTCGCCGCATGTCGTGCACGCCGCGTTTCGAGCCGCGATCGCCGCTGGTGCCCGACGGCACGCGGGGCTTCCACGCCGCCGCCCGCCAGCGGAGAATATCCGACCTGGCGCTGTACTCGCGCTAGAAAGCGCTCGCCGACCGTAACACCTTTCTAATCACGTCGAGTGCCTTTCACGTTGAGGCCGCTTCGTTTTAAGGAAGCGTGTTCGCGTGTCCAACGATGTTACCTAAACTGTCGAATGTGAGATGGTAGACATAAGTTAGTCCTAATCCCTTACTTTTTGTATTTATTGATATTTATTAAGAGTCGAAGCGATCGGCGCGCGACGGCGCGGTTTTGAGTTTTCATGCTATGTCAGAGTTGTGAGCACAAAACTGAAGAAACAAAATCGACATTAGTTGCTAACGTAGACTCAAATATGTAGAGATTGTAAATTTATATGGTCGATATAAGTTTGGTGGGATTGTTGAGCATTACATAAACTAAGCGATGCGGACGCGTGTTTACGGTCTGTAACAGAGAGAGGGCTGCGTAATTCGTTCCGCCAAACAAGATTAAAAAAAAAAATCAGACCACGTCGTCGTTGAGCCGATCGCGATGTCTCCTTTTCTTTTTTTTAATTTAATTTAAGTCATGTAAGTCATTTGCGCCATGTCATTATTTCCATTATAGTTATTTTTTATTTTTTTTATTTAATAAGTTTCGTTGTGATTTATTTGTATATAGTACCATTCTAGAGTTACATAACGTTCACTTTCTAGTGTACGCGAGTGAGTTGTGTGGATCAAATCGATTGTTTGCTCGATTTAACTTTATTTATTAAATGTTTGTAAATCTGAAGAGGTCTTATGGTCTGGTATAATGGTTACTGCACAACGTCTGGTGCTGTCATGGCGGACCTCTTCTTTACCTTTAGCTGTAATTGTGTAATGTATTTTTTTTGATAATATAAGTTTTTAAAGAGCCCAGAGTTTAATTAAAAGCGACCTTCGTGATGGAAAGTGGGTGTTTTCGACCCCGGTTCACCTTGGCGATCTCTTCTCACGGTTGATGGTTGCTTCACAGGTTAATCGATTTGGGTATTTCCCGTTGGGCCGATGGATCTACTGATTGGACCGAGCGGTATATCGATCAATTTGCCCCATGGGGAAGAATCCATTGAGCCGATCATTGGATGAATATGAAACACAAATCGATTGAAAGATTTCAATGCATACACTTTTCCTTCTTTCTATCGACCCCCTTTTTCTTGTTAAAGCTTTAATGATTACATATTGAAGGCATTCGCCTTTGACAAGCCTTGATCTATTTTACCTTATAAATAAAAAAAAACCTACACTAATACAGAAAGAGAATTAATGAAGTAAATTAGAAGCCAAAACAAAAGTTATCATAAAATATTATAAAAAAAAGTAAATAAAATAAATTTTCTATGAATTTCTTTTATTTTCGAAATTATCCACTATTTTTAGATAATGGAGGGAGATGCTTTTGATTTTGGCGCCATTTTTTAATATTTTTAGACCATTGTTTTTAAAATCAAGGAATAAGACCTCTTCAGAGGAAAGAATAGCAATAGCAAAGCAGTTAGTTGCCAGTATCATCTCATTTAAAGCTAGATCATTTTAACATAAGAAAATTTAAATCAAGACCAAATATTTAGAAAACGTACATTTTGCCTTTTGCGCTCATAAATTTAAACAATTTTTTTTCTTTTATGTTTTAGATCCCTTTTCCATTACAGCGACTAGTTGCGAGACTACGACGTAACTAATATTTATATTAGAAATGTTTTATACATTACCGTTTCTTTTGGTGCAGCTTCTGCCAAATAAATACCATTTGGTCGGGGCCAGAGAATTGCGACTAGTCGTATCAGTGGAAAAGAAGTTACCAGTTAAATAAGTATTACTACATTCAAACATTATGGAAGCTCGTGATTACGACGAGGCGAAGATTATAAATGACAACCGTGGCGAACAACATTATGAGGATTCCAGTTGCTGTGAGTCCTACCTAATCCTCTCTTGTCAGTGCAAGGGCGGATATGCATAAACTACTTACGCATATGTAGATGAAAAGGGTGCCCCCCAATCCCTTTAAGTCCTGCTATTACTGAAAATAATAGATCGCAGTGTCTTGTGCGAAATTGCGACCCGCCACAAAGCTTGAATGGCACTATACAACAGTTTTACTATAATATCAAGTGCTTTAAATATCGCTGAGTAAAAATTCAAGTAATAAGAAATATGGAGTTAAATTTAACTTAAAAAGAGAGACTGTAAACTAATTATTCGTTGAGCATCCCAAAGGGAGCGGGGCATAAAACTAAGTAATTAAAAATACTAAGTAGCCCGCAAACCCTACCGATCGACGCGTAATGACAACTCAGAACAGATTTTGTTTTGCGAACTTTTAATTTGAGCGACTGAGCGATTTATTATTTTATTATTACTATTTGTTACAAACCTCCCATCGATCTTAAATATAGTAGTGATCGTACTGAGGACGGTTAGACGAGTAAATGTCACTGTGAAATATCATTGCTGAAATACGTGTATTAAAAACATATGGTAGTCTCGATTTTTTTATAGGAAAATGAGATAGATGACCTTGTATTTAACGCAATTGTTACGACGGTAATAGGCTTTGTAAAAAAGGAGTTCACTGTAATATAAATAGTTCACTATATTTTGTCATATTTAACATTGTTAAATTATAAATTGTTAGGTTAGGTTCCTCTTTTTTTGTTTAAATACAATATAATAGGCAAAAATTCCGTGCATCATACAGCCAAAAACAAAAAATTAATCAAAAAATACTGGCAATTTTAAAACATCAAACAAATATTATTATTAAAAACTTTTTATTATTTTAAAAACATAAAAATATGTGTATTCTGCATATTTTTGATGTTTCATTGAATTAAATTAAAGTGTTGCTATTTTTTAAATATATTTTGTTACTTATAAATATTTTTTTAAGAAATAAAATATACCAGAAGACTGTCCTTAAAAGATTCACATTGTTATACATGTTTTTCTTATTATTTTTTAATAAAGTTTTTATCTATAAACCCACTAATTTAAATGTGGTCATTATTAAATTTACTACTGGTTTTATCAACGATTATAATGATTTTATCTGTTATAAATATATTATTTTTATTCAGATCTTTCGTTTTTTTAACTAAAATAAAAAACAAATAAATATGATCGGTTCGGTACAAATGGAATAAGGAAGAGAAAAAAAAAGAATTTGAGCAATGCAGTTTGCAAATTGCTGGCACGTTGAATACTAAGCATATTGTTAAACTTTAAAAATAAAAATACAACCACTGGACTACTTTAAGACTAATGCTTGGACATTATGCCATACAGTAGAACAGTTGTGGTCAAAAAAAATCGGCACAATGTAAACACTAAGTGGCGCCAGTGTGCTAAAACAGTGCATGAAAGGCCATCGCTACTGTCTTACTGTACTGGCTTAATATAAACCAGGCATTAACTTTGACGTCAAAATAACTCGACCGATGTTATGCCTTCTTTTTTTATTAAGAGACCTCGTGCATAATTGTTTTTAAATTTCCTTGTTAGCTTTTTAAATGGTTAAAAAATTGAATATTGTTAAGATGCTCATAATTAAATATTTCAATTTAGGAAAAAACAAACAATAAGATTCATTTAGCTGTCAAAGTTAAGTGGGAAATATTTTTATATCACTGTATTATTTCATGATTACTGATTACTGGAGTCACTCAGGTTTCTCGAAGTAAATACACTACGGGACTCCTTTACTGACAATTTGCTTACTGTCCTGAGTATAACAGTAAGTACAAAACCAAAGATAATCTAAAAGGAATTAAATGAAATACCAAAAACAAGAATAATAGTGTTCCATTTTTTTCTTTCTCTACATCTTAAGTATCACTAATCAGAATTTCTAAGTGGCCAAGTATTTATAAGAAAAACAAATACTAAGTAGATAAAATTCTCTAGTCATTTACTTTTCCTCCGGAACTGAAGTATACGAGCGGAATGTTAATATGCATTGCCCGACTTGCAAATTGTTGATAAAAATTTAAACAAACTATAAACAACTTAAGTCAAATGAAATAAAGTCGAAAATAGCTTGATATTGTATTAATATTTACGTCTATATGGATGTGAATAGTTTTATTATCAATGTCGAGGTTCGCAGATGGTACAGTCAGCGACATAAATGAAAACGTTCAAGGTGGTGGTATATTCGAGTACATAATTGTAATATTTGACGTCATCTTTAGTAATAAAATAAAATGGAGAGGTACTGTCGAGGTTAGTCTCTGAAAACTACTGTTTGCATTACCTTATGAATCCCTTTTTTACATTGAGTGTACACTGCCGAAACACACGTGCAAAAATAGTTGTTGTTTCTGTCTTTTGAAAGAAAATAAAAAGGGATGAAACTATTTTTAAAATTTGTTTCACTTTTAGTACTTTCAAAACTATAAAAATAGTTGAAATCTACAATCTTAGTGCATTCAACGTAGGCAGAGTCTAGGTTACACACGACAAACTCAGCCAAACTATTTTAATTGTTTGCATATTTCTATCACTATTTGCGTAACGCAAACTTGTATGTTATCAGAAACCTTCACCTAAATTCTCTAAGTACATATATATATGACCTTTGACTATAGAGAAATGGACTAGGTATAGTCACCGTTGCTAATATTACCCATCTGCTAAAGTCACTCATGGTGACCCATAAAATTGAAATATTTATATTAACAGGTGGATTAAAACATTTACACAAGAGCAAACAAACAAGAAAATTTAGAATTTATTGTAACTTTTTATTTAATTGAGTAGAATGCGCGCTTGAAAGATCCTGTCTCTTAAAAGTCAAAGTATATGACACTAGAAAGCGATATATGTCTTCGCCCGCGGCGACGCCTACATTTTTTTCAAAGATATTGATCAATCGAATATTTTAGACTGGTTTAGATTACCAAAGAAGTACTGTAGGTAATATTAACAACTTATCTGTGACAATTATGAAGATCGAATTGCCTGATAAAGACACTTTGATTTTATTAATTTAATATAATTAATTGCATAATTACATCTTACCTCTCGTTGCATCAAAATGGCGGCAAACAACCAAGCATGTGACTCTCCTCAGACATCTGCAACAATAGAAGGATAAAGATGTTACAGATGCGTTTATTGGACAGGTAAGAAGATACTCAAAATGGCTGATAAATACAATTCGAAACCTTTGTTAATCTAATAAAAAAGATTAGCACAACTTTTTTCACTTTGACTCCTTAACAAATAACTCGTTTAAGTGAACTTTTTGGTACTATATTTCTTCTTCAATTTGTGAACCCCTAATTTTATTTCTTGATTTCATACTAGTTAAAATTATATATTTACAATAATTAAATACACCATAAAGGAAGCACGAATTCTTTTAGATAAAGTAACATTAAAAATTCAAATATTTATTTATGGTTTTACAAACATGTTTTTTTATCTGTTCCGTAATTAAGCGCCAAAATAATAATGGCCGCGCTACTCTGTGATCGAAACAGCTGATGTTTACAGAAAAATATATCTCGTTTAAGTACAGAACGACCCAATTATGTATCAAAGGTCGTGTTGTTTATTTCCTGGGAAATCTACAATTTTAAAGTTTCAAATAGTTTTTTTTGTAAGTATGTGTATGTAATTTTCCTAATATTAATTTGTAGGATAAGACAAACAAAAGTTTTTTAATGGAGGGTAATGTTTTTTTATTACATTATGACTTTTTGCGGCAGCAGTCAAAACCGATTTTAATGAGCGAGGAGGTCATTCGGATCGTATTCTTCCCTTAAATACACCAAATCAGGTTTTATGTTTTTTAAATCCTATCTACTAATATTATAAATGTTTAGATGGATGGATGTTTGTTTGAAGGTACCTCCGAAACGGCGCAACGAATCTTGATGAAATTTGGCATAGATGTAGACCGTAGTCTAGAAGAACACATAGGCTACTTATTACGTTACTTTTTAATCCCGTGCGGACGGAGTCGCAGGAAATAGCTAGTCAACAATGAATTTGTTACCTACATCTATTTGTGTTAGTGCAAACTATGTGGCCGACCACAGAGTATTATAAAACCAGTTGAATCATAGATAGAGATTTGCAACAGATTATGTAAGATCGACACTTGAACCGCATACGTTACGTGTTCATGTTTATAGTTATTGCTCGAACAGTTACTAGTGCATAACAATGGCGTAAAACATTAATAATTTATACATAACTTGACTACCTAATTTGCTAAAATATGTAACCAAATTACACAGCGACAGCATGGTTAACAAAGACCTAGTCAAACACGCTGGTCTGTCTATTTTATTTATAGACTAAGCGGGAAAATAAACGTAAATTAAAGGCTTCTTCTTCTTCTTGTGCCTCTCCACTATTGGAGGTCGGCCGTCAGCTTAGCGAAATTCTTCCTATCTTGCGCCAAGCGAAACAGGTCTTCAACGCTGGCAACGTTGGTCCACTCCCTGATGTTCCTCAGCCACGACTTCTTCCTACGTCCAACGCGTCTCTTTCCTGCGATTTTGCCCATCATAATGAGTTGGAGATGGTATTTCTCATGTCGCAAAACGTGAATTAATTAAAGGCTACAAAGGTGAAAGAAATTAAAGGCTACCCAGAAATAACTTTATTTGTCTACGAAAATTATTAATGTTTTCTAATTTGAAAAACAAACATTTTAAGAAAAAAAATAGCCGACTTCAAAACAAAAAAAACTATCTCAAACAAAATGCGCTTAAAAGTAACTTAAAAAAAACAATTTCAAACAAAATGCACTCAAAAGTAACGTAAAAAAACAATTTCAAACAAAATTCACTCAAAAGTAACATAAAAAAACAATTTCAAACAAAATGCATTCAAAAGTACCATAAAAAACAATCTCAAACAAAATACACTAAAAAGAAACAAAATAATGTCATGAAAACTTCTTTCTTTCTTTCTTCTCTCTTTCAAAAACCCTCTAAACTCTAAAGAAAGTTCTCTTCTTTCTTGTAACATGTCTATATTGTATAATTATTGTTATTTCGCAGTCGGTGTCGGCCGAAGTAAATAGGTGACATTTTATATTTGAGATGTATTAGACATACTTACGTTTATGTCCCTACTTAGGCCGGAACCGACTCCAAAATAACAATAATTATACAATATAGACATGTTACAAGAAAGAAGAGAACTTTCTTTAGAGTTTAGAGGGTTTTTGAAAGAGAGAAGAAAGAAAGAAAGAAGTTTTCATGACATTATTTTGTTTCTTTTTAGTGTATTTTGTTTGAGATTGTTTTTTATGGTACTTTTGAATGCATTTTGTTTGAAATTGTTTTTTTATGTTACTTTTGAGTGAATTTTGTTTGAAATTGTTTTTTTACGTTACTTTTGAGTGCATTTTGTTTGAAATTGTTTTTTTTAAGTTACTTTTAAGCGCATTTTGTTTGAGATAGTTTTTTTTGTTTTGAAGTCGGCTATTTTTTTTCTTAAAATGTTTGTTTTATTTCTCAATTTTTAGTGAATTTGAAGTTTAATTACAAATTTCCTTAATACGTATAAGGACACAAATAAGACAAAATAAAGAAAAGGACTTTCCTATTTAATATGTGTGTACTTCAATTCAAAAACTAATTTAGAATACACCAGATAACCACTTATCCTTTAAACAATGAAATAATTATCAAAATCGGTATACAAATTGAAAATTAACGAACTAATACATCGTAGCGTGCCTTTAATTTTGTCCAGCCGCGCGCCGTACTAGCATTTTTCGAATGCGCGTAGTTTTTAATAATTTAATATCTTCCAAACTATTGATCAGAATTACATAGTTTAAAGGCTAATGTAATCTGCATTTAATACTCTAGCCATCAAACATATTTATTTGGATAAGGATTCATATCGAATATAATATAATAGCGCCGTAAGCTTACGACGCTGTTTTTCGTGTGCAATTTAATCGAAGTTTGTTCATAATAACATGGTTTTTGTGAGACATCCATAGATGATAGATATATGCCACCTGAGACTTTTATTTAGCAAATTTAAGGATCTATAATTACTCGATACATCATTTTAATGTAGGTCATATAGTTTGACCTACGTAAGCCCAGAAAGCAAATTTGTGCTATTCATTGTAACGCGATGTAGCATTTTTCGTTTCCGCGTAATTTTATTCTTACGATATCTCCTAAACTATTAGACAGAATGATATAGTTTCAATTGCAAATATAATCTACATTAAATTCTCTTGATAATGAACATATTTATTTACATAAGGGTTAATACTGAACTTGAATAATAGCGTCGGAAATAGGGCATGAATTTAATTAATGTTTCTAAAGAAAAAAATGGTTATTGTGAGAAAACTATAAAAGATAGATATATGCTATCGCGGACTTTTATTTAGCACATTTAAAGAGCTACAATTCGCCATACATCATTTTTATGTAGGTCCTATAGTTTAGCCTACGTAAGCGCTGAAAGCAAAAATGTCCCTAATTTCCGCAACAAATTTTGAAGCTATATTCAAAATCTACTAGTCTTCTAGTTATTTAAAAAAAAAAACAAAAAAATGGGACCCACCTGCAAGCACTTCCTTTCGATTAAAATATTTTTCATCAAAATCGGACCACCAGGGGCCGAGTTTCGCGGTAACACACATAAAAAAAAAAAAAAAAAAAAAAAATTCAGTCGAATTGATAACCTCCTTCTTTTTGAAGTCGGCTAAAAAGGTTATAAAATATCATATAACGAAATTCGCTTAATCTTACTTCTTACTAATATTATAAATGCGAAAGTTTAAATGAATGTTTGTTTGAAGGTATCTCCGGAACGGCTCAACAGATCTCGCTGAAATTTGGCTCAGATATAGAATATAGTCTGGAAGAACACATAGGCTACTTATTGTTTTTTTTTTAATTCCGTGCGGACGAATTAGCGGGCAAAAGCTAATAACACTTAAACCAATTTACATTCATAATTTCTAAGCGTATTGAATAATGTAAAAATATACATAATTATTCAAGTATGTATAACAATTATTACACTAAAATGTAATCTTATGATTAATGGAATAAATCTGACAAACATAGTCACGGAGATAACTAGTCAATTAAATTAAACTACAATGTACATATTAGATTAGCAGACGTTAACTTCCTGACTTGCGGTTTACCCTTGACCTAGCGCCCTGACTCCTGACTACTAACTTACTACGCGGTCACCGTAACATGATACTGTAATATAAGATTTACTACTTACGCAAATGTCAAAACATAATATCATAATTGTATTGTTATATAATTTTTAATGTATTATATGACTAGCTATCGCCCGCAACTCTGTTCGCGTGGCAATAAAAAAAAACATTATAAGTAGCCTATGTGTTCTTCCAGGCTATTTTACACACTTAACACTGGCACTTAATTAGTAACTTTCCAGATTATAGAAAATTTAACCGACATCTTATTTAAATTATTTTTCATAAGAACCTTCTCCTGACTATAAGAAAATAAAAAATGAATTAGCGAAATCGGTTCAGTCGAGAGATAGGCATGAAAGATTACTTGCTTTTGCCCGCGACTTCGTCTTCGCTGAATTAACAAAAAATTAAGTATCCTATGTGTTCTTCCAGACTATGTTCTACATCTGTGCCAAATTTCATCAAGATCCGTTTCGCTATTTTGGAGATACGTAGTAACGAACGCACATCCATCCATGAAAATTTCGTGTTATTATAATTTTGACATCACGAAGATAATTTTGACATTTAGAGGAAATTTGAAAGTAGCGCCAGTAATCGAGAAATTGAGGAGCAGAAGGTTAGCGTGGTTTGGACATGTAATGCGGAGGTATGATGACTACATAAACAAAAAAGTAATGAGATTGTATTTGGATGGCTATAAAGGTTGAGGAAGACCAAAGAAAGTATGGATGGATTGTGTGAAAGAGGATATGCGTAAGAAGGGGGTCAATTCAGATATGACGGCTGATAGAGATGTATGGAGGAGTAGTACATACTGTGACGACCCTCCATAGGGATAAGGGCAGGTTTATGATGAAAGATAATTTTGACAGTTCTTATAATTTATAAATTGCGATGTGTTTTTTAAAAATAGAATTTCGTTATTAAAAAAAATGCTTTTAAAAATTGAGAAATGTTTTTCTTATAGTATTTTTTTGTACATCAATAATAATATTTATACAAAGATAGTTATTACGTAATAATAATGAATATTAATTTACTGTTGTTAAAATAATTAATTACGTTAAAGATTATGTTGTTTATTATAGTTATGATTTGATTTGACATTGGGGATAATACGAGATTTACTGCGGAAGTATATTTATTTGTTACATTATATATTACTTTTTATGTACTAGTTTTTACATAAGGAATTGGAAATCAAAAAGCATAATTTCTATGTTAAACATTTAGGCAGACTAAAACCATAGATTTATCTGATGAAACATTCGTATCAGATAACATAATGCTGTCTCTATTTTTATAAAGAGTATGAGATGGACGCTTATATGTTTTTGTATCTCATGTGAACACCAACAGAAACCCACGGTAAGGTTCCTTTTACACAAACCCGGTGGGATAGCAGAGCATATTTATCACAATAGAAATTAAGCTTTATGTTAATGATGTAATATTCAATTTTACCTTTCACGTCTTCTCGCGCTTGTTTTATTCTATTGTATAAAGCTGACGACGAGGTGTAGACAAAATTTGTGAAGTGCCCAATCGAATGTAAAGTAAGCCAAAAATCTTATATTAATTTTGACATAATTGCCAATGACGATACGAAGGCGATTGTCACAAAATTCTTGCTAGGATCACTGCCTCGACCTATCTAAACGGACTCTAAGACTGACGTCGGTCTTTGTTTTAAAATAATGCAGTGATTAATATTCATTAATTATTACGACACATGTAATGTTACATAAAATCTCAACAGATTGTACCCCTACAATATTCCGGAGAACACGTATCGTATGAACTTCACACTTCGAAATCGGTCAAGTCCAGACAAGATCATAATGAACCTAGCAAATACATAGATACTCGAATATTAACACCCCTAGTAATCTAATATATAAAATTCTTGTGTCACAGTTTTCGTTCCCGTACTCCTCCGAAACGGCTTGACCGATTCTCATGAAATTTTGTAAGCATATTCAGTAGGTCTGAGAATCGGCCAACATCTATTTTTCATTTTTTTTAACTACGCACGGACGGAGTCGCGGGCGACAGCTAGTTAACTATAAAAAAGCTGATGACTATTCTAAGAAAACTAGATTATGTCTAAGAAAATTAATAATTCTGCCAACTTTAGCGACAACAAGGTTCTTTTGTGTAGGAAAATAACATTGAGGGTCGTACTAAGGAAAACAAAACACAAACAGGAAGGGAAATTTATGCGATGTATGTGGTCAGAATTTATAACTTGGAAATGATGTACCCAAATAACTTTAGAAGATTTCATCTTAAAAGGACATTTTTTCTATAGCATAGTTTTTTTTTTATTATTTTATTTTTTACTCAGGTTAATAGAAGAAATAACTTAAGCATTTGTCTTGTGACTCCTAAAGTGGTCAAGGTTTACCTCTTGTATTCCACGGCAGACAGCGGGGGTATACGAAGACGAGAAATAAAGTTAGGAGTTCATAAGTTGAATAAGAAATATGTGATCCGTTCAGATACAACGGGGCAGAGAGTGAAGCAGATTTTCATCGCAAGTAAAATTGAGCTTTGCACAGCTCAAAATAGGGTTCAATTTTACTTAGCAGGTCATTTCTTATCAAAGACAAGCGTAAATAAAACCTTGTTTCAATTAAGTAAAGCCCGATATTACTTGCGACAAAAATCTGCTCTGCTCTCAGCACCAGTGGAATTTTGTTATGTTTGCTTACCGAGACATGGCTGTTAAATAAGTTTTGTATAATAGTACTGGTCCTCTTTTGCTTCGGTACCGCAGTTTTACAGTAAGTACATTCACGAGTGATTATTTTTACGTAATCATTACTTTCACCATACGACTTTATTCTTATAAGAATTATAAATACTTACTTTAAGATTATATTATATGGCAATATTATTGTTTTATTTATCACAGCGCCAATTTCGTTCTTTGTACGAGTTTGTTTTATGAACGTATATTTGAAAATTGATACTATCATGTCAGTAAAGTGCAGAAAAATCAATGCATCAAATTTTAGACAGCGTGTTGAAAGTGCGAAATGGACATTTTTCGCCCTTATATCAATAGAATGAAATAAAAAAGTTAATTATTTTACTATGTGAGGTATTTTTTTCTTACCAGTTAAATATTTATTATCGGAATACATGCCCTCTAGCTTTGAATTTGCACTACGCATTTGGTTGCCGCTATTGAACACAAGATGGCAATTTCTACTATTTAAAAGAGCTGTCTGTCAAGAGTCCATAGACAGTGAGAATGGGTTGGGCCAAGCAAAACGAATTAAAAATTGTAATCGATATAAGAAAATTGTGTAATAGGTATTGTAGGTCGTGAATAACAAAAATATCAGTGTTTTTTAATCATTTTTATATTTTTAATCACATTTTTTTTCATTAAAACTTATGAGAATTAAACTTGGAAGTAAATGGCAACTCCATATGTTTCTTTAGTTTATGGCGCAACCGCCGCATGACAGTTGTGTGGGAAAGGATTTGGAATTATGAAGTAAAATATTTTATAAATTACTGTGTTTAAATGACAGCAGGAAAAGAAACAATGGGGTGAGTTTAATTTCTTTTATCTTACTTTACATTAATAAATTATAACCGATTAAATATTTCAAGGGTAACATATTAAAAATCGTTTTCTCCGTACAGAGATATTTTTAGGGAGGGGAGATACACTACCAATGCGAAGTAGTATTTTTAAGCTTTCCGATAAACAATTTAACGTTTTCACTTTCATTAGTATTTTGGCGGTAAAAATATGCTTCAAATTATATTGACGCATCATTAGAATTTACCAGTATAGAGGCGGTACGGAGTAATTTACGCTTGTATAAGCTAAAGATTGATTGTATCCGTTTGAACGAGTTTACCTCATCGTAAAGGTCGCTAAGGACCAGTAGGTCGAATATTGCTATATATAAAATCGAGTATATTCATACTTACGTTAACCACATGATATACAATATTTATTAAGTCCAATAGAAATCAAATAGAAAAAAAAATGGTTTAAGATTTAACTCGCGATATAGTTAAAAATTTTCAGTTTATTTGATATTATTTCCCTAAAAACATAGTTAAAGTTTCTATAATACCGTGGAGTATTCCTTATTAATTATAATGCAAATAATTGTACACATAATTAATTTATGACATTTGTTTTTTAAAATATGGATGCCTTAAATTATTTAATTTGTAACTAGAAAATTGCATAAAATGGTATTAAAAATACTCAATATTTATTTAATTCTCCAAAATTATAAATAGCTTCTTCGAATTTATTTTGTATTTAATATTAATCCAAATAATTTGCTGTAAAATTTCTTATAATTTTTTTTTTCAGTAATTTTAAGTTTGAAAACCTGGATATGATCAATTTTAATCATGCTTTGAAGTAGATGGCAGCCACATCAATAGTTACAAAATGAATAAATCTTTGATTGTTATCTCAATCTTACTAATATTATAAATGCAACTGTTTAGATGGATATGGATGTTTGTTTGTAGGTATCTCCGGAATGGCTTAACAGATCTTGATGAAATTTGGTACAGATGTAGAACACAGTCTGGAAACAAACATAGGCTACTAATTAAGTTTTTTTTTAATTCTACAAACATGGATTTGTGGGCGACAGCTAGTTTCAACATAAAAATAATTTTAATTGAGTGGCAGAGTGTAATATGACTCATACAAATAAGCTGAATCAACCAATGAAATACCATAAACTCATAGAAAGTATTCTGCATTTAACCTTTGAAAAACTTGTCGGATGAAACATGGAATTCATTTTTGTTGTGTTCTTCCAGACTAGTAGTAGTAGTAGTAGTAGGGGCTCTGTTTTCCGCAACTCCACGACAAGCGCGTATTTTGCGTGAAGGCAGGCTGTAGGTTACTCCAGCCAGCCCAGCTCGCCAAAGAACCCCAGCAGTCCCTTAATGTTGCTGGTGATCTCTGGCAACGACCTCGGCGGACCGAAGTATTTGACCCTGTAGTCAGACACTGCCAGGCAGTGTTGTATTCTTCCAGACTATGTTCTACATCTGTACCAAATTTCATCAAGATGTATTGAGCCATTTCCGATACCTTCTAATAAATGACCATCAATCTAAATTTTCGCATTTATAATATTAGAAAGAATGCAAATGTAAGTTAAAAGTACTGTTTTTATCTACGTTTTATCTTGTTAACTGAAGTATTTTTTAACTGAATATCTCACACGTTAACCCTCAAACCCTACTCGGGGTGCTGGAGCACCCCACATGGTTTATTTTTCTTATTTATTTCGTTGATTGATAATGTACGTGTTTGACTTTCCGCGTATTTTACTTTGAGGTTACGCGCCACGGATTGGCCTGTGTAGCGGCGACAGCCTGCTGTTGTAGACTTGTCCACGTGTGTCGTTGGGTGCTGTAGCACCCCAGTGTAGGAACAACGTAATTTTTTAAAAATTTTATAAAACTATTTTTTAAGCTTACTTCTATAGTTGAACTATTTTATTATAAACGTATAGATTCCCCAGATAACAACAATGAAGTTGAGCTTCCAGAAATTATTAATTTTTATAATAAAACAAAGGGAGGAGTGGATGTGTTCGATGCAATGGCTAAAAATACTCTGTCCAAAGAAGAACCAAACGTTGGCCAATGTGCATTTTCTATGGGTAATTGAATGGAGTTGATATTAACTCTTGGGTTCTCTACAATTGCTCATAAAGCTTCGTCGGAGTTTTCTAAAAGAATTGGGAATTAATCTAATAGATGAACATTTGAAAATGCGCCTACAAACACCAACTTTGAAGAGGGATATAAAGGAGAGTATAGCCGCGATTCCCAAGCAACTCATGCCTGTCGATTCTTCTGGGTCTGAACATCACACACCGGGGCGTTGTGGTTTCTGTCCGATAAACAGGGATCGGAAGAGCAAGACCAGGTGCACCAAGTGCAAAATTCCAATTTGCTTGGAACACCAAGTTAAAGTATGCCAAAAGTGCTCAAATTGATTTGTAATGTAAAATTTTAAGGCTGATTCGTGATCTCATAATGTCAATTAATGTAAATAAAAGTATAATTTTCTATAACTGTTTTCATTTCTACACTTTACAAACTATTTTATTTTGGGGTGCCTTGTCACCCCTGTGTAGGAATACTGTATACGCCAGGCAGTGTAGGGTTTGAGGGTTAATGATGCAGCTTTAACCCTGACATTTACACTTAACACACATTTGACATCATTTCTACCTCGTTAACTCATATATTTATTTGTCCGTAATCTCTAATTAATTTGGACAACATGCCATAGTTTTAGAATTTGATTACGTTTTTTTTATTCAGTTTTGTCTTGGTTTTTTTTCTACTAATGAAACTATATCGTGACTGCTATGTCCATGAACGATTTATGCATAGTCAAATAATTAAATTCGCTTTCCACCCCAATCCAGTAATAATAACGAAGTAGCAGCCCAAGGGGAGGCTCCTGAGGGAGCCCTCGAGCCTAGTTACTCATAAACGAGGTTTAGGCTAAGCGCCATCTGCGCTCCACCACTGTTCCACTGTTACCATAAGAGCATTAATTTATAGTAGGAGAGATGTGAGGATTTTGGGTTTTACTTGACCGTGGCAGTTAAACATAAGGGTGGAACTTTGCACTCAAAAATGGACTTTCACCATACAACTCTACTTATAGGTCCGTGCGTTTAGAGAAGTCGTTTAGAATACTAAATAAATAAAAAAAATCGTCTGTAAAAAATTCAAATTTCATGTAGAAAAGTGTCCCCTACTATTAGTACATTTGTTACTAAGATATAGGCTACTTTTTATTAAATTCTACGTTGACGAAGTCGCGGGCTACAGCTAGTAGGCAATGTACTAAAACTACTCTAATACTTATTAGTTACTAGTTTGTAAGTGGTAAACATTACTTTAGGAATATAAAATGTTCCACAATTTCTATCTAGCGGATAGCCGTGCGTCTGACCGCAGAGTTTTTTTTTTTTTGCGCGCCTGTGGAAATTGGATTCTTCAAAGGGTCTAGCACGAAAGTATTCGTAACGTCATCGTTAAAATTTGTCTTAGATTTGAAATCCTATCGGGCGTAAAGTACAACGACAAATCTCAATACAATTTGTCGATGACGTTATCAAAACGCATATCGCAAAAATTCGTGATAGACCCTGAATTCACACCATGCTCCATATTAACCAATAGTGATTCTTACCGGTAACCATTATTCAATGACCCTACAATATGAAACTTTCGGCAATTAAGAATCTTATTAACCTTGGTTCATAATATATTGGATATAAAGAGGGTAGTTGAATGACTGAGTTATCCTCGTAAATGTTAAAGTAGGGTAGATATAAATTTGATCCCATGAGCCTATACTTAAATGTTAATTAAAATTTAAACTATAGATTTTGCTACTAGCTTTTGCCCGTGACTTTGTTGAAATCTAGTTATAAATATAGCCTTTGTCACTCGGGAATAGTGCAGCATCCCATCAGTGAAATAATTTTTCAAATCATTTCAGTTGTTTCAAATCGTTCCTCTTTATAATATTAGTATTAAGTAGGATGATGGCTAATTTAGGCATTTGCATAATTCTACACATTTTTGATAACTACCCACTTTTATCGATGTTGTATATAAAAAAAACACAAGTTAATTTCGTTGTAAAAACCATTCTCTTTTCAAAGTAACAACATAGATGACAAGTCTATTGATAACGTCCCAAGAGTCACCACTCGAAATTGTAAAGAAAATCCGGTTTTTACTCAATTTTCAACCTTATATCAATGCAGTTAGTGTTGGTTTTGTGAAATACTTGTTTTGTTTGGGACGTGATAAATCTATACAGCATCGACGAAATGACACAGTTGTGAAACTGATAAAGGCTCTGATGGCTTCGATATTTGTGTGGGTTTCGGCGATGGAAACTTAATTGCATACTTCGAATCGTCCGACGAAATTTTGGAACGAAGTTCCTTATCGCGCGTTGTGAAAGGGGGCTAGACGGAAAAAATTCTTACGAAAAGTTGTCACGACACTTTGCTATAGTAAGCTATTGTAAGCTGTGCGGCGTCGCATGTTTCTCTGTCTGTCTCTCTCTCTCTCTTATAGAAAGCAAGCCAGATAATTGAGCCTACTGATTAAGTTTATATAACATTATATTTGTGAATAATAAAAACAATATTATAACTTAAAAAAAAAATTATTACAATTCCTTCACTAATTAATCGAAAGGAACTTCGTTCCATCCAGGTGTCCCTTGACAATTCTCAAGTTTTTTTTATTTATATTATAAGGTGTCATTAGAGCAAGCGGCCACCTAATTCGCCGTAATAGCGAAGCGACTACTGCAGGTAGAGATTCCCAATTGCAGATGCTACCTGTTGCCTACCTTTAATCGACAGAGGGGACGCACAGAAAAGGGATATATCCCCTTAGCATGTGCCCCCTTCTCCGTCAAATTCACTTCAAAAGCCGACTAAAATTAGGCCTTCTATAGAGTAACATCTATTTAGGGGTGTCACTTTTTTCAAACGTATCGATTTAACATGTATTATGTATTACTTACCACTTATTATGTATTGTTATTACTTATCACTTATTGTATTATTATTTATTTTACTCTATTTCTATCTACATATATAAAAGAAAGTTGTGTTAGTTACACTATTTATAACTCAAGAACGGCTGAATCGATTTGACTGAAAATTGGTGGGCAGGTAGCTTAGAACCAGGAAACGGACATAGGATATTTTTTACCCCGTTTTCTATTTTTTATTCTGCGCGGACGGAGTCGCGGGTAAAAGCTAGTTATTAATATAAAGCGGAAAGATTTTCATTCTAGTAAGTTTGTAAAAAATATACTCAAAAACTACTTCGTCTATTTTAAAAATTCTTTCACTAATAGATTGCCAGATTTCGGAGTGATATGCTATGTTGAATGTAAAATGTTTAAAAATCCTTGCGAAACAGTGAATATAGGTTTTATTTTTATTAGAAACGATTGCTATTCGTGCGAAGAACCGACGCGTTTCTAGTTCATTATAATTCAATACTTCATTAAAGAGTTTTGAATTTCATAATAAAAGAAGTGGGTCACTGGATATCTTGTGACACGCATCATTTGATTTGGCACGTCGATAACAAGAGTACTCCTGTTTACGACGTGCCATCTCAATTAACGAGTCCTGTATCGGATGTATCGTGCCGTAAAATAGTTCTCCATTGTACTTAACCAATTTAAAGTGTAGTAACCTATTTAGAAAAGGCAAAACTAAAGTTATATCAAATCTCGGTTAAAAAAGTTTTTGGTTTAAAAACTTTTGTCTATTGGTTTGTGTTTGTTAGCTTTGATTTGTATTGGCGAGTTGCTGATGTTTTAAGTAAAACCATAATTTTTATCGTCAAATTTTCTTTTATTTAAAACATCTATATATATAAAAGAAAGTCGTGTTAGTTACACTATTTATAACTAAGATTGGTCGAACTGATTTAGCTGAAAATTGATGGGGAGGTAGTTTAGAACTAGGAGACGGACGTAGGAACTTTTTTATCTTGTGTGCATTTTTTTTTACTCCGCGCGGACGAAGTCGCGGGTAAAAGCTAGTTTTAAATAAAGGAATGAAAAAGGAAATTTGTATTACCTAGTCATTAATATCATTCGACGGAGTGTTTCAGGGTTACAGACAATAGAATTTGTTGCTTTCTATTGAATTTTTGTACCGTTTATCTTTAAAATGAAATTCGTGTTGTAAAGGTTAGTTTTTGGCTCACGTTCTTAATGGTATCTGTCTCGAACAGAATTCCTTGCCGCATTACCAGATATACCTACTGCAGCATAATTTATTAAGGCCCTTAAACTTTTGATTTTTTTCTGTTGATTTTTTTTTTGTTTTATATATATGTTTTGTTTTATATATTTTGCATTGAAAGGAGATCATCTTTCTCCCTTTCTATAAGCCTCCGATAACTATGCAATATACTAAATATAAACCCGTCTCATTTTCAGCGAACAACCAATCTTCACGTGTAAAGCGCACGTGTTCCACATAGACCCGAAGACGAAAAGGTCCTGGATGTCGGCCAGCTCTGCTGCAGTCTCCGTCTCCTTCTTCTATGACTCCTCAAGGAATCTCTATCGCATCATCAGTGTTGAAGGCACAAAGGTACGATAGTGCTATCTCTGTCGCAACTCTATGACTAACCGTGGGTTTTTGAGACAAATCTCTGTATAAAACATATCGTCATTCCTGTCATGATCTTTGCCAAATCAGAGGTAACAAAATATTGTTTATACGGAGATTTTGGTCTTGGAAACCCACCTTAATTCAGACTTAAAAGCTTAATTTCTTTTTTATAATTCGCCTAATTAGCGAAGCGGCCTATAATCAACGGAAGGGGGAAGCATAGAAAGGCAATATTTACCCTTCCTATTGGTCCCCTCCGGATTTGAAATATTTTTCAAAATGATGTAAAAAAAATATCAAATCAGAAAAATCTAAAGTGATTAATATAAATTCGTAATTGAAGTAAAAAGGAATAATTTTCGTATGAAACAAATATAAAGTCGGTTTGAAAATTTGTATCGATCATTGCACCCGTCTGAAGTCACCTTGTCTGCCGATTTCGCGTCGTGTCGCAACGAGCCGCAATAACCAAGCTTTGTAATGTATTGGATTTGCAAATCTTAAAGATATTTATATTTACAGAACCAAAATATAATTTATTTAAATTTGATGTCTCAGCACTGATCGGATCTTTTTTATACCTTATTCTATCGCCACGAATAAAAAAAATACAAGCGTCTTGTTATGTATATGATATAATTCCCCCATCATCATTCTACCATCAGACGTTTAGATATACGTTGAGAATCCATCCTTATGTAGAAGAAGTACCGCATCTATGAGCGTAGAAGTTTCATCAAAGAATCATCGGTTCCTTGAGCGTACTGCAAACGATTGGAACATGTTGCCAGCGTTTTTTCCATCCAAGTATGACGTGGGAGCCTTCAAGAGTAGAGTAAATAGACATTTATTAAGCTGGCGAGTACCATATTTTGATCACAGCTTATACACTATATAAAAATGTCTTTGTTCGTATAACTGATGATGGGATCTTTATGAAGGTGTTATGCTTAAATAACACAGCAGTATTAATTTTGTTATTCAAATAAAATCATTCAAGCTAGTTTATGAAAAAAGTAACTTCTTTTAATAAATCCGTTGAGAGATGTAACTCTATTCGTCGGATTTATTATTATATATAATAATTTAAAATCGTGAAGAGGATAAACTAGCAATTATTGATTTTTTTAAATATCTAATTTATGTTTCCCAGGCGGTAATAAACAGTACGATCACAGCAAATATGACATTTACGAAGACATCTCAGAAGTTTGGTCAGTGGAGCGATGTGCGCGCTAACACCGTCTACGGACTCGGCTTTGCTTCTGAAGCGGAGCTGGGAAAGGTATTTAAGTTGATCAAGTCCGAGGCAATTGTCACGTCTCATCATCAATCTGCCTTTATCCCTATGGAGAGTCGGCACAGTAGGCACTCCTCTATACATCTTTATCAGCAGACATATCTGAATTCATCCCCTTCTTACGTATATCCTCTTCCACACAATCCATTCATACTTTCTTTGGTCTTCCTCTACCTTTATAGCCATCCACATTCAATCTCAATTGTCATATCTCGTACTCTTTAAAACGCTGATAATGTTTTGGCAGTGGAAAACGATGATGTGATGAAAAGAGTTACATGTTTAATGTAATGTGGCTGTTGTTGTATTGAAAATTATTTTTAATTTCTGAGATTATTCTCTAGAGGCACATATTTCAATAAAAATAATAACTGTATTGACAGTAGTATGTTTGCAGATGTAACTTTTTTCCTTGTATGAATCGAAATATCTCTAACTGTTTTGTTTTTATTTAATTTGGGGTCGGCTTCTACTTATGCAGTAATTCCTTCGAATTGTATGAAAGCAATTAAATATATTTTTCAGTTTATAGAGAAGTTCCAAGAGGTGAAGGAGGCGATACAGGCGCAGCAATGTGGCGGCAAGGCGGCGCCCAACGGCAGCAGCGGCGCCGCCACACCCGTCGCCAGCGCGACCGCCAGCCCCCTGCTGGCGGGCCGCGCACCCCCCGACGAGCCCCCCGCACTCTCACCAGCACAGGTCCTTTAACTTTTAACAAATTGTATTAAATACTAGCTTTAGACCGCGACTCCGTCCGCGTAAAAAAATAAATCAATTAATAAGCTTTGTATTCTTTCAGGCTATGTTCTTCGTCTAATCCTTGATACCTTCTAACAAATATAAATCTCAACATTCTTTTCATTCATCTATATATATATATAAGAAAGTCGTGTTAGTTACACTATTTATAACTCAAGAACGGCTGAATCGATTTGACTGAAAATTGGTGGACAGGTAGCTTAGAACCAGGAAACGGACATAGGATAATTTTTATCCCGTTTTCTATTTTTTATTCCGCGCGGACGGAGTCGCGGGTAAAAGCTAGTTTGTAATATTAGTAAGATTTAATTAAAAGCGATGTATAACTAACTTAAAATTTATTTATGATTATCTTTGCAGCCGATAAAGACCGACAATGATGAGATGATGGTGCATCAAAGAGCTCATTCTGTGTCCTCCACTTTACAGGTAATGTTTTTACCTTGTAATGTTGTATACATATTTACTGTTACTAAGTAAACAGTTACTAAGGAAAAAGACAACTCTTCCCTAAAAAAATAACAAAATGTCACGATTTTTCTCAAATAGTATTTTTCATAACTATTCTTAATACAGTTGCGAAAAAATTAAGGAATTTAATAGAATAATAAAAATACAATAAACTCAACTAAATAAAATTTTTGGAAAATGGCGCCAACCGTGAAAGAATATAAGCAGAATTTTTTTTTGTTTTCTTCACCTATTCTGGTTAGGCAAAGGAAATTGACCTTACAGCCAAGTCTTCAGTAGATTATTTTTTATTGATATGAAATGAAATGAAAATTAAATTTAATTAGATGAAATTAAATGAAACTTAACTCATTGAATCAAATCATTAAATCTTATATTGAACCAAATTATTAGCTTCTTATAAAAACTTGTATGATTTAAAAAAAACTTCGTGGTTATTTTTTTTCTTTTTAATAGACAATATTTTGACAGTTTGGAAAGAGAACGCACGAGTTCGAAAAAGGTAAAAAAAAAAATCACGAGTATGTAATAGTCCACATTCAGAACGCTATAAGTCCTACAATACCAACTGTATTAAGAAATACTATTTCATACGTAATTTTTTTTTTACAATGATCTTAAACATGAAGTTAGTCTAGAAAATAGGCTAGAATTTGAGGAATGAACAATGTAAGTATTATGTAGGGTGGTGGGTACGCGACGGTGGGTCGTGCTCCTCGCGGACCTCTGTCCTCCAGTGCCGCACCCCCCGCACCCCCCGAGCCCGCCGCTGAGACAACTGAGCAACAACTGCGCTACGAGAACGACCGCCTCAAGCTTGCGCTTGCGCAGAGGTAACTACCACTTTACAACTTAATAACAGTTACATCTTCACATATAACTCTATTACAAATTAAAAGAGTTACATCTGATGTGAGACCTCTTAAGATTTGTAACTCTATTGGAAACGAAAATAGTTACATCTGCTTTTAGATCCGTTAATACTTGTACCTCAAATAAAGACGAAAAGTGTTACATATATTAAAAACTTGTAACTCTATTAGAAACGAAAAGAGTTACACTTGCTTTTAGATCCGTTAATACTTGTAGTTCTATAAGAGACAAAAATAGTAGCATGTGATGTTAGATCTCTTAAGACTAGCATCGCTATTAGAGACGAAAAAAGTTACATCTGCTGTTAGATCTCTTAATACTTGTAACTCTATTAGAAACTAAAAAATTACATGTGCCGTTAGTTTTCTTAAGACATGAAACTCTTTTAAAGACGAAAATAGTTGCGTCTGCTGTTAGACCTCATAAAATTCGTAACTCTATTAAAGACGAAAAGAGTTACATCTTTAAAGACTTGTAAATGATGTATTTCTTTAAGGAACAAAAAAGTTAAACCTGTTATGGTGATCTCATAACACATGTAACTCTTTACTAACAGCAAAAAGAATACATCTCTCAGGATATGTAAATTTTTTCTACTCTTTAAGTTAAAAAAATAACGTAATGTTTGACTTGTATGAAATTTTATGGTTTAATTCAACAAGAATTAGACGTTATTTTGTAATGGAATATTACTTCAACAAACATTTTTTGTTTTTTATTCCACAGGATAAATAAAACATCGATATTTATTTTATAACAAAAAAAAAATAAGTTTATTATATTTTGCGACAGTTTTTGTACAACACTTAAAATATTAGAGAACAACCCCACAGTCTTATAAAATCTAATTAAGTATAGCTTTATAAAAACAAAGACAAATTGACAACCTCCTGCGTTTGGAAGTCGATTAAAATTAACCTTTATTGTGTAGGGTATAAGGCTTAATAAATAATAACAAGTAAAACTCATTGGTATCCTTAAGTAGAAAAAAAAAATAGTTAATTTCTTTTAATTTTTTAGGTATTCGATATACATCATTAAAACATTACAAAATTAAAATGAAATAAAAAAGACGTTTAAACAATTTTAATTGTAAATAAAATTTTTAAAAATATATTTACCGGTCAATATAAACAATTAATAAAAAAATAATTCAATAATAAAATTGTTATGTTAAAAATAAAGTTATTATTTTCGTAAATCAAATTACCATTCAAAAATAATATTGAATTACATAATTAATTAGGAATATTTTTTAATGTAGTTTTTCAATTGTATCTACATTTAATTCGTTTATAAAATAAAATATGTTGAGCAAAAATAATACTAATATTTATAGTCTTGGTTTTTCTATTTAATATTAAAATAATAGAACAATCTTCAGTGTGTTTTTATAAAATTTGAAATCGCATTTAAATTATAATCCATTAAGTTATTATAAATTTATGTACGGTGTCCATATTGCTAAAGAAATACAGGACAATTCGTTAAATTATTCATTTTAAAATTACTAATAAACGACACTGAAGTTTGTAGATATAATTTTTATTTTAAATTGTCCTATCACTATACAAAATTATTGTCACCTCGTTCATTCAAATGGATAGAAATAACATATTTTTTACAAGCATTTTGATATTGAATCTTAACAGTAACAAATATACATTTCTATATAATACTTACGTAAAATTTAAAGCATTTGAATATTTAAGAATATAAAATCTCCGACATTATTTTGTTAGTGTTCATAACTCGCGTACGAAGGCATGAAAGCTTCTTCGCTCACTTGGTAGTCGTGTTGATATGGGATAGGCTCGTACGATGGTTTGCTTACTTTGTATTCTTCTACATGTTTCGGGGTTCCTAAAGGTTTAATAATTTAAATTTGTTAAACATTACATCATTAAAAAGGTATAGATTTATTTGCAGTTAAATTTTGGCGACTCTATTTCGGTACTTATTGATGTACTGGCTGTTGCCCGCGACTCAGTCTTCAGAATTTAAAAAAAAAAACTTTATTATTAGCTTATATCGTCTTCCAGACTATGCTCAACACCGATGCCAAATTTCGTCAAATTCCGTTAAGTCGTTCAGGAGATACGTTTAAACAAACATCCAAATATTCGCATTTATAATATTAGTAAGATTTAACGATCGAACTCAATAATCAATATTAAATCCGGTTCTATCCATCTTTGGGTTAACAGGTAGTATTCGAATGGATAGTGGATAGTGGATAGAAGTATATGCATAAGTAAGTTAGGTGACAGAGATGAGGTTACGGCTGTTGAGGTGTTATTTCTGTGTACTTACCAATCTTATGGACAACCGCATTAAACCCGTTCTTATCGTCCGCTTCGTATTCTACAATACGCTTGGTTCCGTCAGTTTCAACCAATGTATAAGTTCCTATATAAATAAAATTTAAATATTAACCTTTGAATACGAAAACATATCGATTTATCCAACGAAAATGGTTACTTCTATTAAGAGATGTAACTTTTTTCGTTGGATAGTTTCGATGTAGGTTATGTTACCTTTCACTTTGTCACCATCTCTGGTCTCCCAATGTTCTTTGTCGTCACCAGTATGTGGGTCTTTTACAGAGTAGTCGAAGGAATATTTTGGATGTGCCTGTAAATGATTGGATATCCATATTAATCTACAAGATTGGTTGCTACGTAAAATTGTACAAGATTGTTGTTTTTTTTTTATATTGAAATTTTACTATCCGTTGAATTTACGATCTTTGTACCAAATACAGCGTGATTTAATTTGATCTTAATTTTTTTTATTATTTCTTTTTTTAATATAACAGAATTTGTACAAAACATGATACATACATGATAATCTACATCATATTCATCTCCGTGATGTTGACCCAGACTCTGATGTTCGTTTCCACTATAGCCCTCGAAGCTGTGACCTTCCAGTCCATGACCTTCGAAACTTTGACCTTCAAAACTTTGACCTTCGAAACTATGACCTTCTAAACCATGACCCTCGTATCCTCCGTATCCATACTCCGCCAGGACAGCTGTCGCCAAAATCACCAATGTTGCACATTTCTGAAAATTGTTATTTAATGTTAGTACATTTTAGAATAATAAAAAACTGCTTTTTTTAATACATTTTGAACATCCTGTATTTGGTTATACATAAACTACTATTCACGAAATTTCACCACCGTATAAACACCTTATTGTTTCAGTTTTGTCAAAGACAGTGAGAGAGACGAAAATACATTTTTTTTTACAAATGTTACGACGGTAAACAGACGCAGTAAAAATCGAAAATATACTTAGGAAATTGCATTAATGTTTTTTTTTTAATTGGAACATCCTGTATTTAGTTATACATAAATGACTGTCATACACGTAATGTCAAACAGTTACATATGAGTTATGTGAGTTCGCACTTCAACTTTCCTCGGTCATTCTGTTGTCGAGTTACCGTTTCTTGCCCGTTCATTCATAAACAACGAGAGGTTTCTAGTCGATTTAGTGGGTAAGGTTATAGAGAACGCGGAAGCGATTTTATTTAAATATACAGTATTTTTATTCTTAACTTAATGTTGTCAACAAATTGAATTATTTAATCGTTTTAACATCGGTACAAAATATATCGTGTTTGACTTTTAAATTTATTTAAGCTGGTTAAAATACATTTTTAATCATACTGTAACGTGACAATAAAAACATGATGTATTATTTGCAATGGCCAATATAACTTCTACTTTAGTGTTTAATTGTTTTAATTTGACAGCGATTTCTATCCTGATTTATCAATCGTGTTGAAAATATAGTTTTATAATTTTTTAACTAGAAAAAAAAATGTCAGTGTGTCAGCACCTTTACAATGTACACACTTCGCGTGTTACGATCGTCACGCCAAATTATTTTCACTTTCTTTGAAACGCTTTTATGCTTTTCTATTTCGTTTTATTGATCATATTTGATAACAAATTAAATTAAAATCGTGATGATAATATTTTTATCGTACTCGTTTGCGTTTCATCGTATTTAATGAGATAAATTATTATACTAGCTGTCGTCTGTGACTCCGTCTGCGCGGAATTAAGAAAAAACCAAACTGAATTAGTTAATCAAAACTTTTATCAAGATATACCTTGCAACAAACATCCATCCATCTAAACATTCGCATTTATAATATTAGTAAGAAGTAAGATTATATACAAGTTGGAAGCATTCGTTTGCTTACAGAATTACAATACTTAGATTTATGACTTTGATTATAAAGAAACGGACTAGACAAAGTGCTGCCGTTGCACTAAAAAATTATTGCCGCTTTCCGCCGGTAAAATGTCAGTCATCTTTAAACATATATGCATATATGTTTCAATTACATCTTTATGAACGCATTTATGACTCAAAAATTTACATAGTTACACAAGACAAGCACGTTTTTTTTTTTATTTTTTTTTTATTTCACGGACAAGAATGTGTGTGCTTGACAGGTTCTGTCTCTTAAAGTCAAAGAAGACAGATGATTTTTATGGAAGAAGGTCATTTCCTAGTTTAAATTTATCTGTAATGTAACAATTTCATGTAGAACTTTTCCGATCTCAAATAGTAATGCGTCGCGTAGACACGATTCGTTGCATGTCTGTGATGCATTCGACGCTGATTGTATGGCGATAATTTCCGCTGACGGTTTTTTTTAAAACGGATTAGTGTTGTTTCCGGAAGTTACGGTTTCACGTTTAATGTGCAATAATAAAATTTACATAATTTTTATTTAATAAACTTTTTAATTGTTAAAACGACGAAAAGAATCTTATCTGTCTTTAGATTTCTTATGAAATTAATTTTATTTTCATTTCCAAAACTTTATCATCGTCATCGGCTCACTATACGTCTTCACTGAGGGGCTCGAAGCCTACCCCAATTTAGTGGTGACTAGGACATAGTCAACCACGCTGGCCAAATACGGATTGGTTGACTTCACGCATATCTTTGAAATCCTTCTCAGATATGTGTAGGTTGCATCACGATGTTTTCCTTCACCCTAAGAACGTCGGATAAATGTACGGTAAATCGAAAAACATATTGGTACATGGCGGGATTCGAACCCACGACCTGCAGATTGCAAATCAAGTGCTTAATCCCTGAGCCACCGACGCTCTTGAAATCTTAATAAGTTTATTAAATTTTTAATTTCCACAATTGATGATATTGTTAAATTATTTTTATTGAATTATTTTTGTTATGTAGACTTATTAATCTTGTGTAGACTTCAGAACACGTAACTACTCAATTTAGCAGTTAGTAATTATTCTAGCTCAATTAATTTAGATGTTTTATAAGCAAACTTACGTAAAATAATTGATGACTAAAAGAACATAATTAGTTGTAAGTTTCAATTGATCCCTCTGTAAAGTAATGATGTCAAGTTACGTACAACTTTCACGCATTAGTGCGTTGTGGGTGCAATACTGAGTTACATATTCTACCCATTAATTTGCATTGACCACTGCATATTACAGCACTAGTTTTTCTAATTCTTTAATAAGGTATTGGTATTTGTTGATATGATTTAGGTTACAAATATACAAGGAAAATCATTGAACGTGCTCTATATTAATGCGATGATATACAGAACAATGATTTTTTAGAATGTTTGTCGGTATTTTTGTTTGTCAGGATGTCTGTGACTTTGTGCGCGCTAATCTTGGAATCTACTTACCCGATTTGAATCTGGTTTTCACTAATCAATTTTGATTAGTTTCATTTAAGATTTAGGGTTTGTTTTATTTCAATTAGTGAATCAATAAGGAATAAAAATGTAATGATTTGATTTCCAATGTGAGTTGAATTCGTCTATGAGATTAATTGCGTTCAACCCAGTTTTATATATAAACTAGATGTCGCCCGAACTCCGTCCGCGCGGAATTAAAAAAAACATAATAAGTAGCCTATGTGTTGTTCCAGACTATGTTCTACATTTGTGACAAATTTCGTCAAGATTCGTTCAGCCATATCGAAGATACCGTCAAACAAACATCCTTCCATCTAAACATTCGCATTTACATTTATAATATTAGTAAGATTATAAGTTAACAAAATTAATTGTTTAATTAATTATTAAAAAACAAAACAGGAACAACCATAAAAAATTAAAATAGTAATATTTTTTTATAGTTCTTATATACATATGGATGCAATTTATTTAAATTTCGTTTATAACAAATGGTACGAGTAGTTAAATTTTAATTGTTACTCGTTGAGCCGGTGTAATGATTTATTTCTGGGTAATTAGTCAACTGACCAACCATACTATCTTATATAATAGTTTCCAACCAAGAAACTATCGGTTAAAAACTAGGAACACTTGATGATAATTTTTATTTACAAATATTACTGAACGAATACTTAGGCGTTGTAAATCTGTGCCGGAATAAGTGAATAAATTTAAAAACTTTAGTGTGATTACTGATTTCAATTAGGGTTATTACTAGAAAAAAATATTACATCATAATTATAAATGCGAATGTTTAGATGGATGGATGGATGTTTGTTTAAAAGTATCTCCAAAATGGCTCAATAGATTTTGATGAAATTTGGTACAGAGTAGAACATAGTCTGGAGGAACAAGTAGGCTACTAATTAAGTTTTTTATTTTTATTCCGTGCGGAAAAAGTCGCGGGCGACAGCTAGTTTGATAATAACGGACGTATAGTATTTGATATTGACTTTAATTGAATAAATTGATTATATTGTTCTGGTAGAAAAGTTGTTACAAAATATATGTTTAAAATGCGTAAGAAAGTCTAATAATGTCTTGAATTTCATAATCCATTTAGAAACCTTAAATTAATCCAAAGTACAGTTGATCTGTTAAAAGTATTCCCGTAGTTTTTTATTCACAATTAAAAAAAACCATAATAATTTAAAATTAGAATAAGAAAAATTTAAAAAAAGAATATAACTGGCACACAATAATATTACAAGAAAAAATACTCACAATCAAAAAAGCCATGATGCACAAAAAAATAAAAAAATATAACAAAATGTTATGATGTACAAAGATTGAATGTAAAACGATTTACGTGTGCGCACGCACTTATACCCGAGAAATAGTTAATTCTGTTCCCCCCCTCTTAGTATATTGGTCACTAGACCTAGAAGGGGGATATACTAAGCTTGCAGCCTGAATGATTCTTAATATAAGTAACGACAGATATGTTAAAGCTTTTTATGATTGAAGCAACTCTTTTTGCGTTCATATGTACGAGGTGCAGACTTTAATATCGAGGTTTCGAATCCGTAATCCGTATTATATTGTACCATCTGTTAGCTTTAATGGAATATAGTAAAACTAGCTGTCTGCGGCTCCGTCCGCGCGATACATCTAAAAAAAATTAGTAAATAGCCTATATGTTCTTTCAGACTATGTTTTACATTTGTACCAAATTTCATCGACATCTGTTGAGTCGTTCTGTAATACATTCTAACATTAGTAAGACTAGTTTTTTTTTTTTAATTTCACGCGGATTAATTCGCTGGCGACAACTAGTCTAATATATAAAATTCTCGTGTCACAGTTTTCGTTGCCATACTCCTCCGAAACGGCTTGACTGATTCTCATGAAATTTTGTGAGCATATTCAGTTGGTCTGAGAATCGGACAACATCTATTTTTCATTTTTTTTTAACTGCGCGCGGACGGAGTCGCGGGCGACAGCTAGTTTATAATAAAAGTATCTTTTTTTTTAATGAATAACAATCATCCAAATACGAACATACATGCGGATATTGTAAAGTAAGCCAGTATCAGTTTGAATAATATACGGCGGTAAATCACATTTGCATAATAGAATCATAAAGGCGACTATTACTGTCGAAGACATTTTTAATTATAGTTTATACGTCGCGGAAACTGTTTCACTGTAAACAAAGTTAAATGATATACGTAGTGTTGTTGACATGGTAAATTGGGATTGTACGTGAATTAATAAAGCTGTGTATTGATTAATTTGGTTTTTAAATAAATGCGTTTTGATAATATGAGATAGTAGCTGTCGTCCGTGACTCCGGCAGCACGGAATTAATACTTAATTAGTAGGCTATGTGTTCTACCAGACTATGTTCTTCATCTATGCCGAACTTCATCGAGATCCATACAGCCGCTCTGAAGATACCTTATAACAAACATCCATCAATTCATCTAAATATACGCATTTATAATATTAGTAAGATAAAATATTGTCTGCCAAATATTACAAACTGATTTAATGCATCCTTTTAAGTTTTCTTTATGAAATTTCGCGGCTAAAGTAACTTTTCTGTAAAAAAATTAGGAATAAAAACTATTAAAAAATCTGAAGAAAATGTCATTGCTACGGTATCTTGAACGTTTAAAATATACTATAAATTAAAAAGAAATAACATCTTTATTAGTGAACGAATTTAATTTCTTTATATGTAAGTGATAAAGGAGATCGCACACTGAAAAAGAAATCCACAACTATTTCCAGTTGAAAGATTTGCGCGTGATTAGAGCACAACGCACTGAACCAATCCGAGTTGTAATCCGTTTCTTACGTCTAACAACGTAAGTCACGGAAATGAGTAGAGTAGATTAATTTTAACTGCATGACCCACTAAGAAAATGCTGTTCTTGATAGAAAACTATCCGACAGTGCAGTTAGTTGCAGTGCGGATCGTGCATAGCACAGACATAGGTGCCCCTTATTAATGTCAAAAAGTACCACACGATTCTTGTCGGACTGTACAGACCGACAAATATATTTTACCCAGTGGGTATAAGTGAAACTAATGCACCTTAGCGCCCTCTTAATGTCAGAGAAGTGCACAAGATTCTCATTTAATCACAAACTCTATATTAACCGACAAGGATATCTGATGCGGTGGGTATAAGACGTACTAAATTACGACTGTACTCTAGTGCCCCCTCAAATCGTCAGAAAAGTTTCACAAAATCATTTTCGTACTCTATCTGTCATGTCATGTTTTTTCTATGTCTATGTCCTTTCTCACACGAGATATAAGTTATAGGGACTACATAAGCTATTAATTTCTTATTTTGACATTTTAAATAACAAGAAAATAACACTACACTTTAGAGTCACAGTATTACATAAATATATTCGTTTAAACATTGTCATGTCATGATGTTAGATTTCTCACTTTCGAACCGCATGGGTGCCTGAACAGTTTTGTCAATGGTCATCGGATGTGTTTTATAACATCTACCACAGACTAGCAATAGATAAGTGATTGGCCTAGTTTAGATAGTAACTAAGTGCTTTTAGAAACTATTTCTTTGCACCTTTTTAATTCCAAGTGTAAAAAGTCTTCATAATATGCCCTTCGTGCACAAGGTAATCTAAATCTGAGAAACACGGTGATTTTAGTTGGAAAGCCACTTACGCAATACAGTCGTATAGATTCGTACACAGCGCGATGTTTCTGTCATCGCCAAAGATCGACAACCTGTTTGTAATGGTCGTGGTTAGAAAAGTCGTTGCGATTTTTAAGATGACAGAGCAAATGTTATGCCTATTTAACGATTCAATGTTGTATATAAGGAGCGAGCGCAATGAGATCAGTGGTAGATCCCACAACAACAATATTTGTTGGGTGCACGAATTGGCCGGATCGATCGGTGCAATACCACGACCACACAGAAGACAGGCGGAAGTGGAAGCGATTCCGCGTTTCGTCTGATGACTGTGGTACCGGAGGCTTATTTTAGTCCTCTTTCCCTTCCCATCCTTTTCTTAATAGGAATTGGATTTGGCGGAGGAGGGGACGCATAGGAAGGAGAAATATCCCCTTCTCCGTTAATTTAAGGTAGGCAACGCATCTGCATTTGCGGATGTCTATGGGTAATGTTCGCCTCGCTATTGCGGCGAATCCAGGCGGCTGTTTACTCGTTTGCCACCTTATGATATAAAAAAAAGATTCTCGCGACGTAGTTGTATTAGTTTTGAAGATTTACGTCGCCTTGTGTAACGAAGGGCCTTAATTTAGGGTTCAGAAATAACATAACGTATTGACAACTCTGATAAAAGTTTTTTGTTGTGTTCATTTTCGTCTCCGTTGATCATTTTTACGTAATCAAATGTTGAATATAGAGCAGACTGCTCGTGATATGATTGAGATCTTCACGCCTGTTACTGAATACCGGAAAAGCAGACATCGATCATAAGTCGGACGATTGCCAATAAAACTGCCGACCTCTTTATTTAATCTCAGCATTAATTGTAACGATAGTATATTGTTTTGTGCAACTTTACGCATGAGAACATATTTCGGCGCATCAATTATAATTATATCTACATAATTATCTATACTAATATCTTAGGAAAGATTTAATTGTTTGTCTGCATTGAATACGTTTAGAAATTACGGAACCGATTTGGAAAATTATTTCACTGTTTGTCAGCTACACTATAGGGCAGTGTTTCTCACAGTGGGCGATTGGGGGCGTTTGAAACCTAGGAGGGGGCGATAAAGAGTCCAAAAATGGGGGGCATTGAAATTAATTAAAATAATGAAATTGTGGTTTTTAAGTTTTAGGGCTGAATAAAAATTAGGGGGCTCTGAAATATAATTAATTTTCAAAGGGGGCGGTGAAAGAAATAAGTTTGACAATCACTGCTAATAGGGTATTTAAAAAAGTAGATAGTAGCGCTTTGATACTCGTTTTGTTTTATTTATTACTGCTTTTTCACTGAGAAGAGGATGATGGATGAAATATTTTTCACAGTTAAACGTACCTTGAAATAATTTTCAAATGAAAATGTACAATTTGTAAAAAGCAAATGTATATTCCACATTGTTAGATTTTATTTCACTAGCTGTCGCACGCGTCTCCGTATGCGCGGAATTAAAATTCTTAATTTTCTTTAAAATAATTAAATTTCCAGACTATGTTCTAGATTTATGCCAAATTTCATCAAGATCCATTGAGCCGTTCTGTATACCTTCAAACAAACATCCATCTTAATATTCGCATTTATATAATACTAGCTTTTACCCGCGACACCGTCCGCGCGGAATAAAAAAAAATGCACACAACATAAAAAAGTTCCTATGTCCGTCTCCTAGTTCTAAGCTACCTCCCCATCAATTTTCAGCTAAATCAGTTCGACCGATCTTGAGTTATAAATAGTGTAAGTAACACGACTTTCTTTATATAATAGACTAGCTTTTACCCGCGACTCCGTCCGCGCGAAATAAAAAATAGAAAGCGGGGTAAAAAAAAATCATCCTATGTCCTGGTTCTAAGCTATCTGCCCACCAATTTTCAGTCAAATCGATTCAGCCGTTCTTGAGTTATAAATAGTGTAACTAACACGACTTTCTTTTATATATATATATATAGATTAGTAAGATTGAGTTATATTTTATTACATCTACTAAGATAATTAATAATAACCTAATTGAAAGGTAAATCGCATATATAGATCATCAACTATTCGTAATTAATAACGTAGCAATTGGTGCGGACATATCTTGATTGTCGATTACGTGAGCTTTGTATTTGGAACGCATCGTATATTGTTTACGTAATACCGATACAACGATTCGATAGACGAAAAATATATAACATAAGCTAAATTCTTAGATACGTTACGGACGGCGGCATAATGTTTAGCCATTTCGTTACATAAAAGATAAAAAAAAAATTTGAGCCGTCATGGGACGCCTGGACGTATGTGTACAAGTAATATGCATAAAAGATAATATTATTAAAATAAAATATATATGTATACCTCAGTATAGCGTGGCGACCCGTCGCCACACCGTACACTCTACTACACATAAAATTATATATATGTATACCTTAGTATAGGGTGGCGACCCGTCGCCACGGCAAGCGTCGCCACGCCAATAATTCGGTTTACAAGTGAGTCTATAGATGTTTCACATCAAAAGATATTACTTAAAAGGGAAAAAATATTAACATTCGAAAATGTTTATCCTCGACAAAGAATCTTTCCCATGGTGCGTATCGTAAAGCCAAGAATAGGAACAAGCTGGCGGCGTTAGATTTTCTCTCCAAGTATCATGTGGTTCTTCAATAGTAGAATTCTGTTACTAAACTAGCTAAGAGCTGGTCTATTAAAAGGTAAAAGACCATTTTTTTAAGTATTGAAGAACTGCGGATCTTTTACATAAGTTGTGGACCATTTTTCCCTTCATTATTAACTAATTTAATGCCTTTTTTAGTACACGTTTCCTTCTTATAAAGAAAGAATGGAAAGGGGAAATAGATTTGACGGAGGAGGGGATGCATAGGAAGAGGATATATTCTCTTTCTGTGCATCCCCTTCTTTGTCAATTAAAGGTAGACAACGCATCTGCCATTGCTGATGTCTATTGGCAGCGGTCATTTAGCGATTCAGGTGACTTGCTCGTTTGCCACCTTATGATATAAAAAAAAACTTATATTCTTCAGTTCAGCGAACGCTAAGAAGTGGGAAGTAGAGTTGGCAACACTGAAGAGCAACAATCTCCGTCTGACCGCCGCGCTGCAAGAGAGCACCGCCAACGTGGACGAGTGGAAGCGTCAGCTGCATCAGTACCGCGAGGAGGTCGCCCGCGCACGGCACTACGCGGGGAAAGGTGAGCGAGACACCACATACAGGAAGGGAGGTGGGCAGACAGGGAAATCTTACTTCTTACTAATATTATAAATGCGAATGACTGAATGGATGTTTGTTAGAAGGTGAAGTCCACAATGGGTGTCAACATGTATCACTAAAATATGGCATACTGATCGAAGACGGGAAGAATACATAGGCTGTTTATTGTTATTATGTGTTCTTTCAATTCTACGCTGACAAAGTCGCGGGCGACCGTTAGTATAAATACAAAATGAGAATTAAATTGTAATGATGATTTGCAGGTGGTGATGCAAACGAAGTAGAACAGCTGCGACAGCGCGTGGCGCAGCTGGAGGCGGAACTGGCGCAGAAGAATGAAGAACTGGCTCAAATCACCAAGTCCAAGAAGAGTGAACAGGTCAGAATATATAGTAGACTAGTATCGTAGAAATCATTGTTCTTCACTAGTACTTGTTTAAGATTGTTGCTAATGTAAATACGACTTTATTGTATAGGACGCAGAGGCAAAACTGGCTCAGAGTCAGCTGGAGCTGGCGCTGGCCGCACAGGACGGACAGCGGCAGGTGTTGCAGGCCCTCAACGACCAGCTGGCGAGGCAGCTCGAGGAGCTCGTGAGTTGCAATATATACCTTTTGCACATTGCTTTAGGGTACATTTTATATTGGGCTGTGGTTCTATCTAATTTAAATATGATTAGATTACATAGTTGTAAAGAAAAAAGAAGAATTAATCTTAAAAACTAGTCATATTATTTAGGACTGCCTTTAATAATGACTGACCACAATAACAAAGACTAACTACACACAATATTGTCTCTAGATTGGTTAAATTAAATAAATATACAGTAAATTCAATACGTTATCTTTCAGTCGACGATCCATCGCGAGATAAACACCGCGTTGCAAACATGAGACGCGGCCTCGGTGCAGCCGCCGCCGATATATGCGGCCGTCAGCAAGGAGCGTCGTGCTGCACTGCCGCTGCTGCTGCGTGCGCCACACCCTAACCCCGCCCACAGCACCGCTAACCCCGCCCACAGCACCGCTAACCCCGCCCACAACACCGCTAACCCCGCCCACAGCACCGCTAACCCCGCCCACTCGGCACCTCACATCTATAGCACCGCTAACCCCGCACATTCCGCAGCCCAGCACATCTACAGCGCCACAAACCCCGCCCACGTAGCTCAACACGTGTACGGTGCTCCTCCCTCAAACCCCGCCCACTCTGCAGCTAGCCCCGCCTACTGCAGCTCTCAGCCCGCCCCCGAGCCCGCCTACGTCACGCTTAAAGCGAAGAAATGAAGAGTGCTCTCGGTATTTCGAAAGGTGCATGAATTCTTTTAAATTATTATATACGTTGTCTTTAATCCTGTAATCTTTAACTGTCTTGTGACTGTTTTTTTTTATTATAAAGGGTTGGGTGTTTTAAAATTCCGCGTTACGTCATTATGTTTTTTTTTTCTAATAGTTTCCTGTCTTAAATAGTAAATTATGTTATAGTGAATGTTACAATATATGTTCATTGTGAAGTCAAAGGTTGTATTCCAGTAACGTTCGCACGATGCAATATGTCTTAAGGATAGATTTATGTCACCGTAAGATCTTGAAATTCGACATTTTGTAATCGGGAGAAAAACTGAAAGTTTTAAGTAGATGGCGCTAACATCGATTCTTTAATCCGAAAATATGTACTCCTTTTTTCATTTTTAAGTTATTAATTATTTTATGAACTATCTAAAAAAAATACTTTTTGTGTTTTTTTTTAGTGAAATTTTAAAGAAGTCGTTACCATGACAACAGGCCACAGAGTGTTTTATATTTTGTATAAAAAATTTTTTTTTTTTTTTGTATATCTGTGGTATATTTAGTACTTTCAATCATATTGACATCTATATTGATCAAAAGACAGATTTTTCTCCCAATTTGACTAAATGTATAAACTCAGCAACTGATTACAGTACATCACAATTTATAATATTCCTAGTCGAATTATAAAATGTCGAAGACATACATTTGGTGACATTTCGATATATTAGTAAATAAAAATATTGACACGTGACAATTTCTTGTTGGTAATAATCATAAGACTTTTTTTTTTTTTAAGTAATTTTCAAGTTATATTTTGTTCACAGACCTTAAGGTCTTTGCTACTGAGGCTCGATACTATATTATATATTTACCACCGATATTAAATATTAATTCGAATATTTTTAAACTATATAAATATAATTTTGGTTAATTTTTATGAATAGACGGACAGTTATATAAAATTTACAATTAAATTTTGGTGCCGGAGAACTAATTTTAGTGCTCTTTCCCACTCCTATTTCTTATAAGAAAAGGATGGGAAGGGGAAGATACATAGGAAGGTTAAATATTCTCTTTTTGTGAGTCTCCTCCCTTCATCGATTGAGGGTAGGCAACACATCTGTAATTGCAAATGTCTATGGGCAGCGGTCGTTTCGCCATTTCGGCGAATTCATGTGACCTCTTTCTCGTTTGCCAGCTAGTAATATAAAAAAATGTAACAACTACAGTGACTTCGGTTAGTTATTACTAAAGACAGTCTTAAGTTCAGATTTAATATCAGAAATCTACCCTAAGAGACTGTTAAGTATTGATAGAATTTCTGAATGATTCTGAATGTTGCAACAAATTTATTTAAAATTTTAGCCAAAATCGACACATTTTTTTATTTAATTCTGACAAGTTTGACTAATTTCTTTTTAGATCTCATAAAATAAAATAATTATAAATCACAGAGTTAAATATATTTATTATTTGCTTTAGTAAATCGTAATTTGTCTCATTCTTCAAGAAATTAAAATATACTATATTAAAAGTATCGGGAGTCAACATATTCCATGTTATGTTTTTTCATGTGAAAGTGAACATTTTTGAGGAAAAGAAATTAATGTTGTTAATATACTAACGTAAAAGATAGATAAATATTGTGAATTGCCGTTTTATAATTTTTAGACGTTCGCGGTTTTTCATTTCGTTTTGAAAACATATATAATAGAATAGACCCGCCCTTTTGAATATAAGATTTTTTTTTAAATATGCACGTAAAATATTAGTCGTTATCGTTTAAAAAAGTAACTAAAACATACTTTTATGTTGATAGTAAGTTGATGGTAAATGAACGTATCTGAATCAAACAATATCTGAGCCTGTAAGAGAGGCGCTACTATCGCGGTTAATTCTGTCAAAAATATATAAAACCTACATGGTCATAGATAATGGCATATAACAAAAAAAAACGTGACATGACAGATACACTACGAAAATAACCTTGACAGTTTTTAACGTTGACATGACATGGGCGTTGGTTAGCTGTCATATTTAAGTTTGTTAAATGCTTACCAGGTCAGATATACTTGTCAATTGATGACATAAAAGTGTTTAAATATAACACTTTTTTTTAAATCGAAAAGAAAATCGGTAATTCACTTTTGTTTGGTAGTAACTTAAACTTTGATATGGCAACATTACTAAACGTCAAATAATCCTACTAAATTCATACTTTTTACAATGTTGTTTGAAAAGCGTTAAATATGCCAAATGTTATTATAAGGCACTTAGATTTTGGAATGCATCGTTTAGACGTAGGCGTTTGAAAACTGGCTGCACTAAGAAATACCGAAATAGGATCGAAAGCTTCAAAAATCTAGAATGTTCCCAATTAGTTCAGTGACAGGCTGTGCCGTGTCCTAGAGTATTCTTAAGTCTGTGGTTAATATTTGTGTATTTTCGAAATGGTAAAGTGTGAGCATATACTTTTATCTAATGGATATTAAAGAATCCACTAAAGATGGATATGTGTTTTAAAGAATCCATTAAATATGGATATGGATATGGATAGATGACAAAGACAACAAGATAGATACGAAATTATTTTATGTTCTCCGATGTTTTTGATGTAATCAGAAAACTTTAGAAAAAAATACAGTTATTACAAATAATTTTTTTCTTTATTTTTTTTATATTGTTTATTGTTTTAACTCGTTTTTAATTTATTTTAATTTTAATTTATTTTAATGACCTTCAAAATATTAGAGGATATTTGAGATAGAAATTAAAAAAAAAATCGACATTTTACTACGCATTTAATAAACATTGTTTACAATTTTTTTATATTTTTAAATTTTGATGACTGTTTTTTTTTTATTTAAATGAATTTTATTATAATTATCATAAAAATGAATGTAAAAAAATGTTCTTTAGTTTGAAAATAATTATTTAAACGCTATATAATAAACAAAATGTCGTTTTTTATCGATGTCGTATTTGTTTTTAGCTGTTTTTTCTAAATATTTAATCATTATTTATTGTAAATTATGGAAAGAACGTTTTTTGACAGGTATATGCTCTTGCTTTACTGCATGTCTCTGGTTCATTACACTTTAGGCCAGAAAAAAAAGGTATACACTCGAATAAATTAAAATTATATAAGTAAAATATTTGGACATTTAGTATATAAGATTATAAACTTATATAGTAATAAATTAAGCGATTTATTTATTTGTAATAATTGCGATGTTTGCCTTTTAGGTAAATTTGCTTTAACATTTTATTTTGAAATTAAATACTAATAATGTGTAATTCCTACTTGGAATTATTTATATTTACTCGAATTAAGTTATATGAAAAAAAAACAAGCTTTATTTACTTTTAATTTAAGGTTTAATTTTATTTGTAATTTATTTCGTTGGTTCTTTTCTTGACTGTTTATTAGAATGTATTTAATATAATATATAATGTACATTACCATTCCTAGTCGATAAGTAATATGTCATCAAGTGCATTGGTCAACTCCCGTGGTATGTAGGTTTTTTTTTTATTTTCCTTGCAATTTACGTTCAAAACCCTGTATCGCATAGAACCCTTAGCGAATTAGTGACGTTTTAACAGATGGAGTTAACCTGAAATCATGACAAAATGACAAAGATAATTTCGGGGTACAATAAGAACTAGTTCCATGGTTAACCTTCATCCGTGAAAACGTTTGAATAATGGAAACAAATGATATCATTGAAAAAGGCTGAGGACACAATTTTTTATAATATACAATGTCTTCTAAACAGGGTAATTTCGTTTACTGTTGTGTACTTTTTGAATAGTGAATTGTTATTCGATTTTTACTCTTATCTACTGGTCAATAAAGTACATAATCTTTCAAACAGTACTCATAGTGAATCACAGAGTATAAACAAAAGTATTAGATCTACCAGTAGTGTACTGAAATTTATTTATTTATTTTATAAAATGAACACACGTGTGCACGCGACGGATTCTTGTAACAGAATGACAAAAGCCACTCATATGACGTCATCATAGATAATTAATTTGTTAATTGTTTATACTCTATGGTTTTGATTCTAGGCTTTGATTGATAAATATGAAGGCATGACGTTAGATGAGGTTACACTGTGCTGTTGTTGAAAAATGATTTAATTTTAACATATTATACATGAACAATTTTTATTTGTTAGTTAAATGAAATGAAAATATAGTTCTAGAGAATCAAATGGACATAGAGGACATATTTATTTGTACATGTAACAAATAGATTTAGTCAGATGTTGGTGTTTTAAAGTGTAATATAGAAATAGTTAACTTAAGTGTTATTTTGATGGTCATTTGAACCGATAATAGAGATGTAGTTAATGTAATCTGTCTGGGAGATAACAATTTAAACTTGAAAAAACTATAAAATATCAAATTGTGAATTAATAATATTTAATATATAAAGTACCAATAATTTTGGCCCAAAGTGTATCGCCCACCGATTCTCATACATATGGTAGTGCCAATATTTTCCAACAATATCGATTCCCTTTGGGCCATTTGGTTATTAAATGTTACTGTTTGTTTGTAATCGCATCTTAGAGTGTAATTATTGTGAATGACTGTGTTGCATTTGCTACTTTATTTACAATTACATAAGACTCAATATCCATTTTTTTACTCCATTTTTTTCTTTTTTTTACGAGGGGAAATGCAGTTAGGCACCCCTTCGCCATGCTGTATGTACAGTGGCGCAGGGAGTGTGTGACTAGGATAAAGTAGTTCGGCCATACCCACTAAAACCCCTCGGAACCTCCACTTCGCCTTGCGGCTGGGTCACGGGAACAGTTGCGCAAACTTCCGCGACAAACATAAATAATAAAACAAATACTTTTGGCAACATTTTTGCTTATTATCATTGTTGCCAGTACGTAAATTAAATTCTTGATATTCCATAATTACACTACTTGGATAATATTAATACAGTGATGTAAATAATAACTGAAAGAGGGAAAAGTATTAGAAATTTTCATGTCTTTGATTCTCCTTATAAAAAAAAAACTCAAATACCAATTTATGTTTTTAGGCAGTGGAAATACACTGGTTTTATTGGTAACAGGTTTATAATATAGGAAGGTTTTTTTTTAAATTATTTTGCAAATGCAACGCAGTCTTAAATGTATGTTAAATCTTCCATTAGGATTGTAGTCGCTGTGAGCTACCATATGCATATAACAATAAATATAAATATGGATTATATTTTGTTTTTCTTTACCTGTCCTAATTGTTTAAATCTTAACAAAGAAAAATAAAAAATATATTGGTAGAGTCCGTAACTGCATATCGGTTTTCTAATAATCTTTCACTGAATTGCTGAAATACCATGATCACGCAAAAAGAAGTAGCCTAAAAGTTAGTGTGGTGTCGGACGCCTAATGCTAGTCATCTCCCCTTCCTACCCTTCTATCAGGAAAGTATACGAACTAGGAATGGTAAATTATTTTGTTCTTCTGACCAGTTTAAAAAATACCACACCTATCACATGAATAGGTAACAAATTAAAAACCTACATCTATGCCAAATATCAGCGAAATCCGTTCTGAAGACCTTACAAACATTCAACCATTCAAACATTTGCATTTATAATATCTGTAACAAGTAAGTTATTATCTTAAAATAAAACTCAATTTATTTATAAATCATAAAAGTGTAGTAAGAATGTGTTATTTCTTACGGGGGTGTAATTTTGAAATGGCCGCGTTTCGTATGGGGGCCATTTTCGAATCGATTTCCCAAAGCGCATGTCACATTTCCCGCCTTTTCGGCAGTAATCGCGCGGCCATCGTCGTGAGAGCACGTTTCTATCCAAACGCGAATCTAGTCATTAATATTTAAACGTTTCTCTTAATAATAACTGTGAAGTAATAGTTCTTTATATTATTTTTTTTGTGTAAAAAGTAAATTGAAAATTAAGTCGTTCCAGTTACTAATATAACATGAATACGTTTCTGTAATTATTTCGTGTGTTGTCGCGTACTTTTCGGTAACATCTTGGTTGTTTGACAGAAATCGATACTGTTTATTATCTTCGTAAGTATAATTTGCTTTAATTCGTCTTTAAATTTTAAGAATAATTATTTTGATTAAGGAAATAAAATGTATATAATTTTTATTTAGGTCTTAAATACCGTAACAATAGATATGTTGTTAATTATTTAAGCCGAATTTAAGAATTCAATTATTGTATAAGAAGATTCGAAGATTTTTTTTAGGTTATATTATTAAAATGTCTTTTCTTTACAATCAACGATTTTTGATTTGCATTGTATTTCATAATTTAAAAAAAAGCATTTAGTTTATTGCTTTATTTTAGACACTATAAATAGAAATATTGTTTCATATATCATTAGCCAAAACTGACGTAATTCTGAGAAGAACCGAAATTTCTGTAACGCTTTGTAAAGCGTGAGAAAATGATTACAAAGATTTCACACTATCTCATACAAAATGTTTCTTTGTTCTACTTTTCAATTGTTTATTTAGTCTGTAAAATATTCCGAGCTAAACTATACTCGTAGTATGTGCGTTTTTATCTGTTGCATAATTTTACGAAACGGCGACATCATTTTTTTAATGTTTTTTTAGAATCCTAATGCGTTGAGAGATATTTCGTTAATTTTAAGAAAACTAAATAATACAGTTATTATTTATAATATGAGCATTTTTACTTCGTTTAAAAGTGCTATAATGATAATATTTTTATATCAAATTCTGACAAACATTGGCTTATTAATTTTAAATACAATCTTTTGTTGACATAAAATTAGGTACTTATTGAAAAAAAATTAAAGAAGAATACGAAAAATATTATTTTCAAATCAATCGATCAATTCACCCCTAAAAATTGGGGTAGGCTCCGTGCTCCTCGGTGGGGACGTATAGTGAGCTGATGATGATGATGATGAATCGATCAATAAATATCACCAATATATTAAACTACCTTTCTTCTCTAATCTTACTAATATTATAAATGCGAATGTTTGGATGGATGTATGGATGGATGGATGTTTGTATGAAGGTATCTCCAGAACGGCTCAACGGATGGTGATGAAATTTGGCACAGATGTAGAACATAGTCTGGAAAAACACATAGGCTACTTATTACGTTTTTTCTTTATTCCGCGCGGACGGAGTCGCGGGCGACAGCTAGTGAGTTAATAAATTCCAAGGAACAATGCCCTAATCAATTAATTATCTCCATATTTGATGAGAGACATAGGCAGAGCGCTGTAACCGCAAATTTCCTGGCAGATAATTGCCAGTTATTCTGTGAACCTACGCTCCTTTTAATTAACCACATATTGATTGAAACACAATGTTTGTTACTTCTTAAACTATTTTATAGTGACTTGAAAAAGGCATTTATAATTTCATTCCATTTGTGGCAGACCTTAGAAGACATCAACTCCCTAAAAGGTGCATTGCCGCGGATCTTCACTGGCGAAAGATTCATTGAAAAACTTATTAGCTCTTTTGGCAATGGAGGCTTATGTAAAGATGTAAGAGAAATCCGTCGTTCAGATTCTCATCTGTTTAATTTTTTAAAGATGATTTTCAAATACAATCGGACGTATTTTGTTGATAGAAATAGGAATTTCTCTACCTTTACATTTCGATGATAAAATCCTTTTATGTTATTGAAATTGGGGAGAGTGGAATTGGAACATATTCTGAATACGTCTGTTGAATTTATGTCGTTGTACTCGTATGTTGCGAAATATTGTAGTTTCACATTTCTAAACTTGAAACTCTTGTATAAAACGTGTTGTCATCCCTCTCATTTTATCTGAAGACTAGCTGTCGCCCGCGACTCCGTCCGCGCGCAGTTAAAAAAAAAATGAAAAATAGATGTTGGCCGATTCTCCGACCTACTGAATATGCTCACAAAATTTCATGAGAATCGGTCAAGCCGTTTCGGAGGAGTACGGGAACGAAAACTGTGACACGAGAATTTTATATATAAGATAGTAGAGTTAACAATATGTACAATCGAACCTGGATATTTTAGGGACCGCAATATTTTCTAACTTGAGTTCCTCGCTTATGGAGGTCGTCCGTCGGGACCGGATAATTCCCGCTGATACGGGTTCTCAACTATGCAGGATAAACTATATTGACAGAACTTAATAAAGAATATAAAAATCCTGATTTGGTAGCACTTCAATGCTTCTTAATGCACCACTTACACTAATATGCACAAATTAATTAGTTCCATATTTTTCTGTATTAAGGTGGTTTTTTATAGGAGAAGGGGGCAAACGAGCAACCTAAAGTTATTTGATCCGAAGCCCATGGACATCCGCAACGCCAGAGGAATTGCAGATGCGTTGCCGACCTTTAAGGAAGGTATACGCTCTTTTCTTGAAGGTCCCTAAGGATTTTATATTCCTGGTGAGGCTATACCTACAAGTATTTCACTAGTGGAAGTTTTTGTGAAAGAAAATAGACAAAGAAATTTAATTACGGGAAAAAATTGACAGTCATTCATGAGACAGTCTAGTTACTAGTAAGTTACTGAGATTTTGAGAACCAAAAAATATGCTTTTTATGAAAAGGCCTTGCAAAGTAAGCTGTTATTTTTATTTAATAGAATAGCACGGCTTTCATCGTCATAATGTGCCGTTAATAATAAATTAAATCCGTGATCTGCATTTAGGTTATAAACAAATTTATTTAAAAAAACGTAAGTAATTGAAAAACTTTATCATCACATGAAAATTATCTTCAACGCGAGTATAAAAAAATATAGGTCGAAACCAGTGAATTAAACAGAATGCTGTACATATATCTTGTACTATGCGGAAAATGTGTATCACACGTAAATTCCGCTCAGCCAAATGGCAAATATGAAATTCACTGCGGGCCGTTGCAAGCAAATAACTTAGTACTGAGAATTAAATAACGCATCGTATAACTTTTCACATCAACGGTTTTTAATATTACTAGCAGATGTTCGCGTCTTCATCTGCGAGAAATAAAAAAATATATATAGTAATAAATACAGTCTATGTCATCCAGGGATAGTGTAGATTCAATGCAAACGATCAAATCTTTCCTCTTTATATTATTACTAGCTGTCGTCCGCGGCTCTGTACCCGCGGCATTAAAAAAAGTTTATAACTAGCCTATGTATTCTTCCTGACTATGTTCTACATCTGTGCCAAATTTCATCAAGATCCCTTGAGCTGTTCTGGAGATATTTTCATACAAGCATCCATCCATCTAAACATTCGCATTTATAATATTACGAGTAGTATGTTTAGTACATATAGGTAACGGTTTCTTATTTTGTAATCTAAGTTAAAATGTATTTTGAGTAATAATGCGAATGTTTAGATGGATGGATGGATGGATGTTTGTTTGGTTGGTGTTGGTTTGGTTTCTCCGGAGTGGAAATTTGGCACAGATGTAAAACGTAAGTAGTCTGGGAACATAGGCTACTTATTAAGTATTTTTTTTTAATATCGCGTGGACGGAGTCGCGTGCGACAGCTACTCTATTTATAATACGGAGTATTTTGAAACGGTGATTTTTCTTCTAGAACTTTCTCATACTTTCCTTTGAATGTTCTTAACCTTTAATAAATACTATCTTAACATAAACTTCATATGTATTAAGACCAGAGACTCGATGTAACACGGTTAAACTAGGAACATTTATCTTGCATAGTTAATCAAATTGACACACGGCCAGCTCGGCCCGCAGAACCTAATTGGGTTTGCAGTTTAACACTCCCCGGAGAAGTAACGTTCAATTTCAAAACTTACTTTAACCTAAAGAATTTATCTATAAGACTTACTGCCCTACTCAATACTACTTAGTGGAGGTTTAAAATATATCTAATTTAAGGAAATACATTAGTAATCATTTAATATCCTTCCCTAAAAGTTACTGGCATGTACTGATTTTGTTTCTACCCTCATTTGTAGCCTTACGTAAATAAGGAGAAGCCATTGAGTTCTTCAACCAAAAAAAAAAAAAAAAATTAGACGTGTCTAATACAACGCTATTTTAAATTAAATTATTAAGCATAGCTTTTAAAGAAAAGTTATTACTAATCATTAGCTGCGTTAGGGTAGGGCCAGGTGGGGCGATCAGGGCGCCAGGCACAAGTGGGTGCCGCAGGCGCTAGATTTAGATATAAAGAAGCGTTTAAGGTGTCCCCTAAGATGCTCTATTTGTGGAAGATTTCTTACGACACCAAAAAAAAGGGGACGCAAAAATGTTATACAGGGTGCCGGAAATGCCTAAAACCAGCCCTGACTAATCGAAATTCAGTATCATAATAAAAGATATTTGCAATCGCTACTCGTAGGTACACTAATATTTTATAGAAAATCCACAGAATAATTAAAATACAAGCTTCACAACGATAGTTTCAACAGAATGAAAGTCTTTTGTACTAGCCGGCTTTACTCTATAACAAATGTTTACTTTGAGCCTTAGTTTCTCGTGCATGTGACTGTAGAAGCTTAGCGTATATACTATGAATATATATATATGTAAGTAGTTTGCTGTAACATACACTATGTCATATTAAGAAGGAGAACAAGTCTGAAGTAGTTATATGTACTGCCGAAACTTTTGTGCAAAAATATATTTTCTTTTTCTGTCTGAAAAGATAATAGAATATTTTTTATGGACAATTCGGCAGTTTTGATAAAATAACATCAAATATAATTTTCAAAGTGAAAAGTAAATAAAAGTGATTAGTAATTTTCTTTTCTTTTTTTTTTGGCATAAAAGTTTTCTGGTCGCCTCGGAATATTTTGCCAAAGTTTATTAAAAACCTATGCTACCAGTGTACAGTGTTATTTAATTTTTTCTTTAAATTCGTATCGGAAGTCGATAGTAAAAAGATGTTGGCAAAGTAATAAAAGCTGTAGTGACGGAAAAACTATAAAGGCGGGTATAGACTAGAGCATTTACTTGTAACAGAACAACGAGCTCTATAACATGTTCTAGTTCTAGTGTATCACCCTTTCACGAACCAGACGTGCTTTGGAAACTATACTTTTACCTGTATTACCATTCGTAAGAACGTTACGTAGATATGCTTGAGAAAATTCTCTAGTGTGTATTTACCTTTATTGAGAAAACTGCATCTCGTAAATGCTATTTCTAATTTGTACAGTCGCGAAATAAACTGCTATTTACAAACTAGTATTTGTTTACTAAACTACGAAGAATTATGTGTACGTAACTCCCAGGTTTAAATACCAGTTCCATCCACCCTAAAGAAGAGTCATTGAAGGGCTTGAAACTAGTCGGTGCCGATACCGAATAAATTGTGTGTGTTATTCATTTATTTTTAAGGTAATACTTACTTTTGCCCGCGATTCCGTCCATCGTAATTAAAAGAAAATTAAGTTTAAAGTTTATGTGTTCTTCCAGACTATGTTGTACATCTATACCAAATTTCAGCGAGATCCCTCCATCTAAACTACTTTTAAGGGCCGGCAACGCATCTGCGATTCCTCTGGTATTGCAGATGTCCATGGGCGTCGATGAACACCTTGGTGTTCCCGCTGCTCGTTTGCCCCCTTCACTTATAAAAAAAACATTGGCATTTATAATTTTAAGAAGACACATTTCAAATTTCTAAAAACACATTTTTACAGTCTTCATATAAAGATGTATGAAAAATCGTTTTCCACTCGAACTGATATCTCACTTGTTCCAATACGGATAGAATGGCTAAATCCTCAAGGATAAAACTAAATCGACAGCGTAACAAATGGATGAACACGTTCCTAATATAACTGGTAGGTAATATAACTAGTTATAAATCTTTGTAACTAACTATTCTAACGATATTTTTGAATAGCTTATAAAAAAGCAATCCTATAAATTGAACCATGGAATCCTTTTTTTAAAGTGGTAGGTCCCGCAACAACAATATTTGTTGGGTGCACGAATTGGTCGGGTCGACCGGTGCAATACCACGACCACACAGAAGACAAACGTGAAGTGGAAGCAATTTCGCGTTTCGTCTGATGAGTGTCTCTTTCTCTTCCCACCCTTTTCTTATTAGGAAAGGATGGGAAGGGGAAGTGGATTTGGCGGAGGAGGGGATGCATAGGAAAGAGAAATATCCTCTTTCTGTGCATCCTCTTCTCCGTTGATTAAAGGTAGGCAACGCATCTGCATTTGCGGATGTCTATGGGCAACGGTCGCCTCGCTATTGCGGCGAATCTAGGTGGGCCGTTTGCTCGTTTTCCACCTTATGATATAAAAAAAAACATTATTTGTAATTTAAATAAAAGCACGAATTTGGATATAGTTTAACAGTGGTAGACGCCAGCAACAACATCTGTTGCACGAGTTGCTAACCTCGACCGGTGCAAAACAACAACCACACAGAATACTGGTGTCAAGTGGGAGTAATTCCCTGTACAGTGTAATGAGTATGAGTGCCGGAGGCCAAATTTATTCCCTTTTCTATTCCTGCCATATTGTTATGAGGCAAGGATCGAGAGGAAGAGATAGGCAAAGCATCTTTAAGTTTGCATGTCTATAGGCAGTGGTCTCTTCGCTATTTCGGAAAAATGTGTACGCTTGCTCTTTTGCCACCTTATGAAAGAAAAGAATTGAAGTTATGATATTATCACTCAATGACGTCACGTAATTAAACATTTGAACTACTTCCAAGTATGAAATTAATTAATTTCATGACATCGTTATTTGCTTCGCTATTGCCTTTGAATTTGTGTCAAGGTTTTGAATATTGGAATACGTTTGAGGGTTTTAATGACGTTATCATGGCAGATGGAATAATTTTGTCTGTGGAAGAAATATATACATCTAACCGGCTAAATATAAACTTAACGAATCATTGTCAATTTAATACGTAATTTTGTGAGTTAAAAAAGAAACAATTTTACATGAAAGCGAAAATTTCAACATCGTTTTAATAACAACATTTTCGTTGTAATGTGTTTTCGTAATAAGTGAATTAACTCGAATGTGAAATCTTTTTGTCTGCACACAAAAGAATTTACACGAAACGAAATTAAAACGAGTAAATCATCCGAGAATAGATTAACAAGTGCTATCGTATTACGAGTAATTGTTGAATTTGCGTCATTTGAAGATATTTAAAGCATTTTATAGATGTGTTATGTTGGAGAGTATTATTCATAAAATTATCGCCAACCAGTAACCACGTCACGTCGCTAGAAGATCCCCCGAAAACCTAGAAAAAAATATCATTACGGGAAAAATCGATGGAAAGAGACCCAGAGGGCGCCGCCCTATGCGCTGGATTGACCAAGTATGCACCGCACTCGACTCCAGCATACATAATGCCATCCACAGCGCCGAAAACCGCACAGAATGGAGAACCACCCTTCGCGAGATGGTCAAGAGGAGAGGTCTCGACCCTCAGGATTGAGGAAACGATGCGCAGAAGAAGAGAGTAACCAAGGAACCCATATTGTAGATTTACACGAATGAATAGACCTACAGTAATTAAGGAGCGTTGGTGGCTCATTGGGCACTTGACCTGTAATATACAGGTCCTGGGTTCAAATTCCACCATGTATCAATGTGTTTTTCGATTTTCGATTTACATATGCACATATATCCAGTGTTCTTACGGTGAAGGAAAACATCGTGATGGACATATCTGAGAAGAAATTCAAAGATATGTGTGAAGTTAACCAACCCTCACTTGGCCAGCTTGGTTGATGGCCTAGTCACCCCTCACTTAGGGTAGGCTCCAAGCCTTAGTGAAGACTTATAGTGCTGTAATGATGATTGACCTACGAACTCATCTGACAACATGACAATACAAGATGCTAGTATGTAGCTGTCTTGTCATAGCTTGTCTGGTGTGTCATTTTGCAGTCTAGGTTATTCATATTTTCTAACAGCATTAACTGTGATATCCACAGCTCTCACTAGATCAGATATTGGTTACACTATATCATTAAATATTATGTCTTAGTCATACATGAAAGACAGGCGTGAAGTGGAAGCAATTCCGCGTTTCGTCTGATGCGTGGGGTACCGGAGACCTAATTTTAGTCCTCTTTCCCTTCCCACCCTTTTCTTATTAGGAAAGGATGGGGAGGGGAAGTGGATTTGGCGAAAGAGGGGACTCATAGGAAGGAGAAATATCCTCTTTCTGTGCGTCTCCTTCTCCGTTGATTAAAGGTAGGCAACGCAACGCAACTGCATTTGCGGATGACTATGGGCAACGGTCGCCTCGCTTTTGCGGCGAATCCAGGTGGCCGTTTGCTCGTTTGCCACCTTATGATATAAAAAAATACATAAAACAACTTAGTAATTAGTAGGCAAATAAAATTAGTACCTTTTTGTTTAATTAAAAAAATGCACTAAACAAAATACACATGTTTAAATCTTATTTTTTGCTGAAGTAAAAGGGTCTATGCAGTCTATTTTCATACATGGATGAAACTTTGAGAGCCTCTCCTGAAAAGTTGTCATTTTGCACATTTACATTTATTCGTAGGAGCCATCGATATGTCGTTTGCGTTTCCAACTGAATAATTCCATGTTAAGGTCACATATTAATTAATTTGTTCAATTCTCGAGAGATCAGACCCAATAACATTGATATTAGTGACAACATTTCAAAGTATATTTAGAATAGGGTATGTCTACCTGAGGGAACGTCTAATGCTTTCCGTTTTGTCATTTGATGACGTCACAGTGAATACAGTGTACTATGAAGCAATGTAACGGAACTACCAAATAGAGGATAGCTTCGCAGCTTGTACGCGGTGAAGATTCTATCCAATTCTCAATTTTATTGTACACTAAAAACATTTTGCAACTTGTGGCCTGTTCCGTGCTTCTTACAGTTGGACATTTTGCAAACATTTACAAACAATTCCAACCGTGTATTTAATGTAGCCTATGTTATTCAGCGATAATGTGGCATTGTAATAGTGAAAGAATTTTTTAAAACAGTCCGTTAGTTTTTCGTTTATTCGTACGTAGTATAAGTTTAGATAACGACTTATATTTGTCTCTTCTATTTCAGGTACTCTTAAATTCCAAAGAGAACAACATAGTGAAATCATTTTGTATTCGTGAAAGTGAACTTGGATACAATGTGCAGTGAAAAAGTTGGTATTGATTTATCTGCTGCAAATTCTGCGATTGTTCGCCGTGACGTCATCGCCGGGTGTCAGTGAGAATCAAAGATGGCGGACAAGATTAGCTGATCGGAAAGCGGCGCGCGCAGGCCACGCACCAAGCGGCGAATCAGGCGCATCATGGTAAGATTTAATTATTAATTGATTAGCATATTAAGTGGTACATGTTCCCTTCTCTTTCAAAAAGTTTGGCAAATCTAACGCTGTAATTAACTTGTCATGACCCAGAGAACCATGCGTTTTTTACCATGTTATGGCAACACAGATTCAAGTTATGATGCCGCCTTTCACATACCATGGTAGCTAAAGGTGAATTCATACTGATTATGCTAACGTATACTTGGTTGTTATAATTCAGCAGGTGTTCGGAGAGTGGGCGCAGGTGGAGGTAGTGGAACTGGTCAATGATGGCTCAGGGCTGGCGTTCGGCATTGTCGGCGGCCGCTCCTCCGGCGTTGTCGTTAAGAGCGTGCTGCCTGGCGGTGTCGCTGATAGAGTGAGTACTAAAGCGTTTTGGTGGATACTTTTAATAAGGTGTTCACGTTTTGAATTGCACGTAGTGAGATGTCACAAATAATTAAGCGCCTGGTATTTTTTGTTGGCAAATTTGTTTCATGTAGATTGTTATTCAAAAGTAGCTGTCGTCCGCGACTTCGTCCGCGCGGAATTAAAAAAACTTAGTAGCCTATGCATTCTTCTAGACTATGTTCTACATATGAGTCAAATTTCATTAAGATCCGTTGAGTCATTTCGAAGATACCTTCAAAAAACATCCATGCATTCATTCTAAACATTTGCATTTATAATAATTAGTAAAATAGTAAGATTGTGAAAAAGTGTTACGAATATTAAAAAAAAAACAAACATGTATTCATCAAAAATAAATGAATCGTTAAACTGGAGGTTTAAAGTCCATTTCCACTGAATGTACATGTGAACATCTCTGTGCAGAATAGTGTTTCCAAGAGCATAGTTGTATTACATGCGATGTTGCAATTACTTTTTGGATAGGGCACTGTCACTTCTGACTGTTTGTGGTCGTAGAATCATTAAATCATTACATTATTATTGTTATTAAATATGTATTTTTTACGTAATAATCCAAATAGGATTATTTAAATTAAATGTAAGTTAAATAACAAATAACAATACAAAATTGTGGTGTAGCAATAAAGATTTGTCCAACACACTGTGTGCGGTCTCGCGATGCCAAGGAGACGTGAATTATTCCCACCGCAATGCTTGTGTTCAAATAAATATATTACTAAAGTTTGTTAATTCCAACTAGTTTTGTGCTCTTTTTAACATCGATAAAATTAAATAGTAATGCGATAAAGTTAAATTGTCTCTCAATTATTGAGTACTTTCATAAACATGTTTGTTTCAAATGAATACTTTAAATTGAATTAATGAATACAGCACGTTTCGTGGTAGAATACTGTTCATATAACTATAATTTTTATTTATATTATAATATGGCAAACGAGCAAGCGGCCACCTGTATTCGCCGGAATAGCGAAGCGACGGTTGTCTATAGACATTCGCAATTGCAAGTGCCTTGCCTACATTTAATTAACTGAGATATACAAACAGATAGATTGTATTTCCCCTTACCATGCGTCCCCTCTCTACCAAATCAACCTCTCATTCCCTTCATTGTCGTATAAGGGAAAGGTTAGAAGGGAACTTGGACTAATATTATTCCTGCGGGACATTTATCATACAAAATGTTGAATTGCTTCCACTTCACGCCTTTTTTGTGTGTGGTTGTGGTATTGCTCCGTGCGAACCGGCCTCCGTGCACCCAAAAAATAGTTACGTTACTGGCTCTACAACTGTAAAATATATAATTTTACTACACTTTTCTACAGACTTAGTATAAAAATTACAATACAATATGAATTAAATCAATTGTTCTCGATTTTTAAATCCGCAAGAAGGGAGCATATATTGGCTGAGATGTATGGAAGAGTAGTACGTACTGTGCTGACATTACGTAGTGAAAAAGGCAGGTTAATGATGATTTAAGTATGCACACAAAATTAAAACGTGGCGCAGCGACTCAAAGTGAGTCTTGGCCTCTGACACAAGATATCACCAGCGCCGCCTGTCCTACCCCCCCCCCCCCTAGACAAAGCGCAATCACTCCGAAGCCATTCCATAACGCATTTCAAAAATGTATGGATTGACACGTGATATATCGAAAGTTAGTGTCAGTTCTATACATTTTTGAAGTTGGTTATGGAATCGATTCAGAGCGAATGAATTTTGTATAGGGGGCTGTGCTGTCTCCTGCCATTTAATCGTATGTAGCTTCTGACCATGTTCCTTTCTTTCCGCAAAAGTCTGTATCTATAATTTGTTAATAGCTCTTTTATTTCATAACTTGAAAAGCGAGCGTGCAAAATTCAATTATGAATTCAGTTCGCGTTTTTGTTAAATAGACGTGCTAGTTACCGCATTCGAGGAATTAAACAAAAAAAAAAAATTGTAACGAATTCATTTTCACTGTAGCAGCATTTTAGTGGAATGAATTAGCTTTTTCCATTCAAAGCCGATTTAATTTTACGAAGCGCGGCGCCGGCTGTAAGGGCGGAGTCGTAAAATGTACAATTTTAATAATGACTTTAGTGGTTTAAAAATGTTGAATAGCTAAAGCGGAAGAATAGTTTGATGTTTATAACAATGTAACTCCAGAACGGGTGCAGGATAGGGAACATTGGACAAAGTTGGAGGAGGCTTTTACCCGTCAGGGATCCATACAGGTATAAAAAAATGTATGAAGAATAAGTGAACATAATTGTAAGTCAATGTATGGAATCTATATAAAGCTAAATTATAAATAAATAAATAAACTCCAGAACGGCTGAACAGATCTGTCTGAAATTTAGAACATAGGTAGATTACTTTGGAATAGCGCATAAGGTATTGTTCTGATATTTTTCATTCAACGCGATCGTCAGTCATAATTTACAACTTGTAATATTTGTAGTCATTTCTTTAGCTTAAAGTAATGTGAAATACGCACTTAATAAATGTCCACTTATATGCTATGTAAACTTTTTTTAACATAACGTCTCTTTAGACTTATATGAAAGTGTCCGCTCTCCAACCAGACACGTTTGCTCCGAAGTAATTAAAGTGAGGGTGATCTAAGAAAAGTGATTCAAACTTAGTTTCAAGTTTAAATGGTATGATCAACTAAGTCTATTATGAGCGATAGCTTTCCATAAAGTTTCATTTATATTAAGTTAATTTTAGTAGAAAATTAGAAATTAAATGTTGAAACACGTTCATTTAGTACTATCGGAGAATCTCGCGGTATCCCAACTTAAGCTAATAACTAGCTTTTACCCGCGACTCCGTCCGTGCGAAATAAAACAAATAGAAAACGGGATAAAAATTATCCTATGCCCGTTTCCTGGTTCTAAGCTACCTGCCCACCAATTTTCAGTCAAATCGATTCAGCCGTTCTTGAGTTATAAATAGTGTAACTAACACGACTTTCTTTTATATTTATAGATTTCTTTGTAAGTATTACATTCGAACCTTTAGTATTAGTATTTATATTCTAATGGCGCGCATTTTCGCTTACAAATCGTTCTCAATAACATCGAGGTAATGCCCGATCCTTGTAACTTGGCTCGTAACATCGTTAACGACCCACTAAGGTGTCCGCCATTAGATGATTATTCCCTTTTATTGGTCGTTATCGCTTCTATTCGCAAAAATATAAACATGACTTGCTATCAATAACTTATTTGTATTAAACGTATTTGGAGTCTTTTCCGATGATTTTGATTATCTTCTAAAATGATTAAATCCGATATGAAGTGTCTAGACTAATCTTTTTATTTTAAGAGGAGAAGGCAAACGAGGGGGAACACAAATCATCGACGCCCATGAAGATCTGCAACACTAGACAAACTGCAGTCTCAATGCCTTGCTAATGACACTGCTGTTATTATTTCTGTACGATTATTTCCGCAGTGGAAGCCAACACGAATGTATATCAACCTTTGTATATGTATCTAATCGTTCATATTATCCGTTATTATGTTATATAAGTGATTTATAATCTGTCGTATCAAGCGTGGCTTGCGTCCTCAAGTCGACTGCAACTGATTAATTAATCCGCTTTATTGAAGCTGCAGTCAGTAACTATGATCTTATACTTTATAATAGACGGAGTAGAATATTGATACCTTTCAATTGGTTTTCAGAAAGATTCGAATTTCAAATTCGCATTTTATAACATTAAATATTGCTTTAGAATTAGTTAGCTTTAGATATATCCAGCTGATGATCTAGCCTAGATGTAGGGAGGGGGATACTAGTTATTTTTATAATTTCAAAGGGACGGTAAGCATTCCCTTTGAAATTATAAAAATAACTAGTAACATGTGGTCCAATGAAATACTGACAAGTAGTTTTTATATGGTATATATTGTAGGAATGTTTTTATTTTGTAGCACTTTATATTTATTTCATAATTTTTCAATGCTCTAGGAATGGAGGGGGGTAAACTACCCTCCTATTCTCTCTTGGTGACGCCCACATACTTGCAATCTACACATGTATGCTTCGCGCTAAAATTATTTTCTTTTTGTCCTTTTAAGGATCATAGCTTGATATAAAACAAAACAAAAGTTTATTCATGTATATGAGAGATCACAATATATTTTCGTGTAGGTATTTCGTTAAGAACATCAACAGATAAAGTTTTGATGCCGTAATAAAGTTCAAAGGAATCAACAATATGATCAAAGATGTTCTGAAGAATCCACAAAAAGTAGGATAAGGTCAGGTAGATGATATTCCAATATAGTCTTTAAACTGAAGTCTTATCGGATTTTTTTTTGTAAAAGTAAAGACGTAAGTCATTTGCTCCGATAAGTTCAAATTACTTTCGAAACTTTTCTTCGTAAAATTACATCAATTTCAGACTAAGGTCGGAAAGATCAAAAGAGTCGATCTTAATGATTCGACTTTAAATTACTGCTAACTTAATTATACCTTCATCCCCAAGTTTTAAGTTCAAGATGTAATCTGACTGTTGAGGTTCTTTTGATGATGTGATTAGAATCGTCTGTTAAAATCTTTTCTAAGGTTTGATATATTTTTATCCAAACATTTTAATGTCATGATAAAATTCATTTGGTCGATATACATATCAGCCCCGGGTGGGGGACTGACAGTATGACTCGCACGGGAGGTGCACAGACAATAATCACGGTGCAACTAACCCTAATGTGGAGCACGGGGAAATAAAACCACCTAATGCTGGTAAACGAAAGAGATTTATTTGATACATATTTCGCCTTATTTTTGTTCTTAGATGCCTGACCAAGCATGAGCATTTACACGATCTTCATATGTGTGTGTTACGTGCGCCCCAGTCTTCTAGACTTGCGTGGAGTGTTTTTGTCTCTGCACAAATCATGTGTGCTCTACACATTCTTCTCGGTGCTGTGCAATCTTCCAGTACTATGCACAGATTCTGCTCTAGCCATGGTCGTTGTTACGAACAGTCGTATGTTACAGTTAATGTTGAAATGATTATGATAACAATTTACTTGTTATAAATACTTTAGTCGAACTACAATTTTTTAACTTTGATATCTAAGTTACGGGTCACTAAGGTCATCCACGCTGCTTCAGTGAGGGAAGGTTGACTTAAATTACTCTTTGAGTTTCATAGCAGATATTATATATGCAGGTTGCATCATGATGTTCTTCTTCATAGTAAGAAAGTTAGATAAATATACCTATGAAAAACGAAAATCGAAAAACAAACATGGCGGGATTCGAAATCAGGACATGCAGTTTTCAAGTCAAATATTTAGCCTCTAAACCACCGACGGTCGAGACTATTATTGAATTACAAATATTTCCATCAATGTACCACATTTGGCACATGTGTTCCGCATCCAAATTGTAGGGTATGTTTACAAACATTTACTGAAGTGAGAATTGAACTCATTGCTATTCCTGTAACCAAACAGTAATATCTCGAACGAAGTTTACGATATTGCGTTTTCGTGTAATGCAGGTCACACACCATAGGTTTATACTGCAGTGACATTTATATTGACACATATTGACAGTTTCTCCGTTTTTTTGGGAAAAAAAGACAACCATAGGTGTCAACTCACATTCATGACATCTAAACCCTAACGTGTGTGTGACAAAGCCGTACAGTCATGCGTTCTATGTTGTGTTTTGTCCAATGTTAGTTCCTTTTCCCTTCTTATAAGGAAGGAATGGGAAGGTAATGGAATTTTGACAAAGGAGGGACGCACAGGAAATGTGTTCTTTCTGTGCGTCCGCTTCTCTGTCGCAACGGTTACTTCCGTACGTGTGTGGTCTATATTATTTATTTGTTTGAAGTAGTCTCTTTTGAAGATTTCGTAAAATATCGACTTGTTTATTTCATGTTCGGTAATTCATTGGTTATTTTCATATTATTTGAGTGACTGAGCTTAGAAGCTTTGAAATAAATACGTCTAATTTCAACTTGAAAATGATTTCGTCGAATGATAAAAAATCCTGTAGCATTATCGTATTTCAGACAATGTTTTGTGAAAGAAATGCTACCGTAAATCAGACTTTTTAAAAGGTATGAGATAAAAAATAAGAAGAAAAATTATACTAGAAAAATAATAACTTTAATATGCCGACCGAAATACCACGACCATACAGAAGACAGGCGTCATGTGGAGGTGATACAGCGTTTCGGATCAAGACTGTGCCTGTCGGAGGTCTAATTCCAGTCCTGTTCTCTTTCCCTAATAAGGATGGGATGGGAAATGGATTTGGACCTGTCGGTAACAGGTAAAGGAAGGGCAATTAGCCTCTCTTTACAACCCTTGGACTATTAAGTTTACGTAGGCAACGCATCGACAACTTTTTGAAGGTGTCTGTGGGCAGTGACCGAGTGGAGAAGGTGCTTATTTTCGTTTGCGAATTCTATGGTAATAGTCTTGCTGTATGAGAGATGTTATCCTCAGGACGGCCGACTGCGCAGTGGCGACATGTTGCTGCGTATCGGCGCGGTGTCTGTGGTGGGAATGTGCGCACGGCAGGCGGCGGCCGTGCTGCGCCAGTGCGGCGCCTGCGTGCGTCTGCTCGTCGCCCGGCCTGCGTCCGCCGCTTTACCACCCTCTATGCAGGTAAATATTGTATTCAGATTGTCAAATATTTTCGCGACTCACAATATCACGCAAGTCGTTGTGCAGAACACAATTTTAGGTGTAACATAATGGTATGCTTCGAGTCCCTGAAGATCGGGAGTACAGTATCTCAAGGCGGATGACAAGATGTTTAAAAAATGTATACCAATCGTTAATGTTATTTTATTGGTACCTTTCCTGTGTGAATTCTATACAAAATATAATATCATACGTAACCTACTAAGGCACTTAGGGACTTAATTATACAATGCACTTACTGCTGCACTCAGAATCAGGGTCATTTCAAGTCTCTGCGGCTGTTAGTAATTCAAAGCGTTTAGTAGTTCTAGGACGATCGAATGTTAGATGTAATCTTATTTTATTTTTTTTGCACTGGTTCGAGATACGGGAAATCTATAAATCTGTATAACCCTAAAAATTTACCAGCAACTGAATATTTTCTTTCATTATATCAACACTTTTGTAAAAGAAAAACAAAGTATGAATCCAACTAAATCTGACAGGAAGTAAGGGTACTAAAAGGTCTGATTCAATCCATCAAAACTGTCAGGAATATGGCGCGGGAAAGGTTTTTTAGAGGGTTTTTTATGTAATGTTTCGTACGGATTTGGTAAAAGGATTGTAGAATATATTTTACAATACGTAAAAGGTTGCCTTAACGAAAGCAATTTAAGGAATTACGCAAACAAAACCGTGTACCACACAATAAGATGTTTGTTTTTTGCGTATTTACCTAAGTTTGTAATTTTTTAACATGTTACTGTGAAATTGTTCTTTGACTTGAGACTCCATCCGCACGGAATTAAAAAAGTAATAAGTAGCCTATGTGTTCTTCCAGACCATGATCTACATCTGTGCCAAATGCGTCGGACTCTAGAGTTATGGTATAAAAGGGCTGTCGTATGTTTAAGATAAATAGCATTTAACTTTAAGTTTTTTATAATAAGGCTCTTACGTTTTAACCTTCGATCATCTTGTTATTTAATATTTTGTGGTTTTTGTTTTGTGGTCAAGCGCTAGTTTATTATGGAGCTAATATAACCGTATTCTATTGTTATAATTTCATGTTATGATTGCTAAGACATTTAAAATATAAAAATGAGACGTCGTCAACAATTTTTTTTTATTACTTTTAAGTTTAACTAGTCATGTGGAAATAGATTTTTAAAACTTGTACAGTGTAGTACAGATATAAAGAAAAGAATCTTGAATGTCATTAAAAATGAAATGGGGGCATTCTGACAAATACAGTTGCTTCCTTCTTTTGTAAAAAGAAAAGATTGCTGTTGGATAAAAGTTTCTATTGCAACAAAAGACTCGTAGAATTTATATCTTTTTAAAAAAATGTAGAAAAATTTCCTGTCACGATTTATGTCTGGGCTAGAGTTCGCGCAGACTACAGACTTTTTTAACGCCCGATATTTTGATCGGATCGAGCTGTAACTGCGCATACTGGCACGACTAAATAGTCGGGTTGGATGTAGGTGCGCATACTAAATAAGCATTTGGTCGAAAGTTTTAAAATAATTTAGTTACTTTTTGATTTTTGAAGAGAGCAGTCAGTCGCCTAAGTTAAACTCCGAAAGTACTAAATGTTGAATGACTGTCGGGGCGCATTAATAAATTAAAAATAAATTTCACATAGAACTGAAATATTATGTATAATAGAAGTTTCTTATTTAAATGAAATAAAGTCAAATTAGTGTCTATTAAGCGTCGCTGTAGCGCAATTACGTCGGAACCGGAAACACCGACGTCACATTTCCGGTGGCGTTCGACGGATGTTAAATAAACTGACGCGATGCGGAAGTAGTCGCGGACGTTTTTATTAGTTTGCGTTTTATTATTTTGTTCACTATTTATGTACAGTGAATATATTTATCTTTTTCTTAGGGATATATATTGTTAAATGTGTTGTAAGTATACAGAATTGACTATATCATGAATTATAGGAAAAAGTATATATTGAATAATGCATGCATGCATTTGAGATGCATTTCTTCAAAATAAACATTACTATTTCATTCTCTTTCGTCCTCCTTCCGACATCCTTTAAACTATATAAGTTGCTGTCGCACTCAGAGTCAAGATTATTATTATAGATATTTGTGTTGATTTTATATTAAAAATATTCACTAGACTCCCTTCCAATTATTAACTGAAGAGTGTCAGTTACACTTATGTTTTATTTAATTTAATCTGTTCTCACTACATGTAGTCTCTTTTTACAGTCACTAGGTGCTTCCCAAGCGCCAGTAGTACCATCTCGTCTGCTAGCAGACCCTATAGAGCTAGAGAGGAGCCTGTCGGAGGCGGGGCACGAGGGCTTCGGTGCTCTGTGCGAGGACACCACGCCGCCTTCGCCTCCGCCGACTATTATTGAAGAGAGGTTACATCACAGGGTATGTAATATTTGATAAGAGTAAGATTGACTGCTTATCGTTAAATTAATATTAAATAATAGGTTAGGTTTTTTATCACAAACGTTTTTCATTTTCATTTTCAATCTCTCCTACAATTTAGTTCTTTGTTTCCAATACTAGTTATTTAAGATTTCATAATATGGAGTTCAGCCATGCCATACACAAATATGGAAACTCTACCTTCAATTACTTCTCAATCTGAAAAAAAAAATGGTAAAAATAAACTATGCCTTGTTTTTTACACAGCCTGTAGCATCGATAGTGGCAGTGGTGCCGCGAGGAGCGCTCGCCCCCGCCCCGCGGCCCCCGCCTCTCATAATCGCGCCCCCCGAGCCGCAGCCTCCACCCATGAGGTGAGCACTACATTGCAAAAAGTTTGGCATCAACAAAAAGTTCCTATCTCGAGACCTCACCTCTGTAATACAATTACCAAAATGACTTACTGTTGTACTTTCTGCCGTTTGATTTATCATCCAGATAGCCTGTTAGTGTTGATTTCAATCTCTCTATAATATCCAAAAACACGTGATGGAGTAGTTTATTAGTAAATTAATAAAAATCTGTTAGTATTTAAAAAAGAAAAAAAAAACAATATGTACGACAGTCAAGAGTAATTCAATGAGTACATAAACAAACCTTTTTTGTAGATTGAATCTACATTGAAGACCTCTTTAGTTAAATAATAGACTATACAAATATTTTTTTCATTTATTTCTTTTTATTCGTTTAGGATTATTATGTTTTTTTTTGTTTAATTAATTTTAATTAATTCTTTTTAGTAATATGGATACTACATTTAGAAAAGACAGTTTCATTTCGTGTTCCAATTTCGAGGAATAAACAATCCTTGATGGTCCAATTTCAAAAAATAGGGCTGCCAAAAATTGCAACGATGTAGCGAACCGGCCAAGTTATATGAGAATAGTTTGTCTTAAATTGGCGACTGTAAGAAACTTTTACGTAGCGATCTGTTTGCTAGGACTGTCAACTAGGGAGGTGAAGGGAAGTGGGAGGGGGAGTATTTGCACGGTTCTCCAAACTTCGATGATTTGTTTGTAATGAAGTCTGTCAAAAGGTTTCATTATAGTAGGGATGAGCAAATGAGATTTGAAAGTTATTATTATTCCCGTTATCTGAATTTTTCGTACATCAATGGATTGAAATAAGCTGCCGGTGGCACTTTTTCGGTCGAAGTATGTGGGCCTTTAAGAGTAGAGTGAATGGGCACTTTCTGAACTAGAGGGTACCATCTTTCGACCACTTTACCACTTAAAATCGTGTGGGATCATGGTCAAGTGTTAGTCGATTCTTTATAAAAGAAATTGGCGTCCTTCAATGTCGGCCATTATCTGATGCCTTAGGCATTATGGATAGTCTTCTATTGTTTGCGGACGGTATACTTACGTTACGAGTATATCTCGTAATTTAGGAATAAATGAAGTACCTACTAGTTTGCTCTTATACAAAGTTTGTGAGACCTTATCGAATCTACTTTGTTAGGTTGCCATTAGACATGGCGGTGCGCGGCGGCCGGGAGCCGGAGACTCTCAGCTACGAAGTACAACTCAACAAGCACTCCGCACTCGGTCTTGGTATCACTGTTGCCGGTTACGTCTGTGAGCAGGGTAAGTGTTTCTGTGTTAGTTTCCATTCGCAAAACACGTACAGAAACATATTGTAACTCTTTAAACTCTTTTTTTAGAGGAACTGAGCGGTATATTTGTGAAGAGTGTAAGTGCGGGCAGCGCGGCGGATCTTTGCGGCAAGATACAAGTCAACGATAGGATTGTAGAGGTAAATTAATATATATGCTTATGTTGTAGACAAATTGTTTAAGTGGACATTTTGAAAAATGTTTATGTTTGTTCAATGAAACACGACACTTTACTTTTGATAAAAGAGACTGTTTATTTTTGATACACAACTTTTTAATATATAACAATACACTACGAAACGTAAAAATATAACTTTATACAAAACAAACTCGTTACAACGTGAAGAAAAAACACACACAAGAAGAATAATGAAAAGAAACAAAAGACAACTCTATTTGCTACATTTTTTCATAAATAAGTCGCGGCGCCAATATGTGCCAGTTCTATGCATTATCATTAGTGGCGCCATCTATTGGAACTGAATTGCTCTTAAACATCCCGCCCACCAAAGGACGAACAGTCCTTTACATCTCTATTTAAACTCAAATCTCTAATACACAAAACAAAATAATCACCGCCCACCATGGCAATCTATGCTTAAGTAACAAAAATATGCAAAGAATATTAATCACAACACTAGTCTCTATATAACAAGAAATATAAATGATAAAATAACACTAAACTCTATACAATAAGATATATGAATGATAAAACACAATGAAATTAATAATTGACTCTACTCTGTGTCTTTTGGCATGGGGTCATTTGGATTATCACTCAGATAAGACAAAGGTCGTGAATTAAGACAGGCCTCTATTTGCGTCAAGACCGTTGTTAGCTCTTCAAAGGTAAGTGTAGAATCTCCGATTATTCTTTTCAGATGCATTTTTGTTGAGCGAACACCAGCTTCCCATAGTCCTCCGAAGTTCGGTCCATGCGGTGGGCTGTACTTCCATGCCGTTTCCTCGTTTGCTAGAAGATGATGAAGTTCGTCAGGTAATTTAGATTTAGCTCGGTCAAACATTTCTCCTAGTTCTCTATCTGCGCCGATAAAATTTGTTCCATTGTCTGAATATAACGTTTCACAATATCCTCTTCTAGACACAAATCTCTGGTATGCTGCAATGAATCCCGAAGAAGTCAAATCTGACACAGCTTCAAGGTGAATCGCTTTGGTTACGAAGTATACGAATAGACAAATGTATCCTTTATAGCATTTGGCTCCTCGTCCTGGCGAAAATCGTATGTTAATAAATCCTGTGAAATAGACGCCAGCAATTTTGAACGGCCTCGTTGGTTTAAGTCTCGCCTCCTCTGTAGTCTCAAATTTATAGCTTCTGTAATGTTCATAAGTTTCATGATGTAACCAATTTGGACCATGCCACCACAATTTGTTACCTATTAACTCTGTTACTTCCAGTCCTCTAGATGCGCTATCAGCTGGATTCTGATCTGTAGCTACGTGTCTCCACTGCTCTGGTTCCAGCATGGTAAGGATCTCAGATGTTCTATTGCTCACGAAAGTCGTCCATCGACTCGGCTCTCCTGCTATACATGCCAAAACTATCGTGCTATCAGACCACGCGTATATTTTACTCTTAGGAATGTTCATGACTTGGGACACTTCGTATACTAATTTTGCAGCTAGTAGCGCTGCACACAGTTCCAGGCGTGGGATTGATATTTTCTTCTCCACTGGCGCTACCTTCGTTTTAGTGGTGACAAGGTTGACGGCGATGCTACCATCTTTGCTGGTCGATTTTAAATACACCGCTGCTGCATAAGCTGACTGAGATGCATCAGCGAATGTATGTAGTTCTACATTATCTCCGATACTGACGTGAAACCACCTCGGAATGACGATCTTCTCTAATTTTAGTAGGTCCTCTTTGAATTGTTGCCACTCGTGTAATAATTGTGGGGTGAGTCTCTCATCCCATGATAATTTTGCTATCCACAGTTTTTGTATGAAAATCTTCGCTCTAACGACGATTGATGCTATCCAGCCCATAGGATCGTAAAGACGCGCTATCTCAGACAGTACTTTCCTTTTAGTTACGTCTTCTCCATTCTCATTACTTTTAGGTAGTTGAAAATGATACTGAAAATTATCGTTTGTTTTGTTCCAGGTAAGACCTAATACTTTTATGCTATCATTAGATTTAAATTGTATTAACTGATTGTCTCTTTGATTCTCTTTACAGATGTGTTCCAGTAAGTCTTCGCTGTTGCTGCACCATTTTTGAAGTTCAAAACCACCTGCTCTCATTAAATTATTCATTTGCTCATATATCTCTATAGCTTGCTCTGTTGTTTCACATCCGGTAAGTAAATCGTCCATATAATAGTCTTGCAGTGTGATTAGTGCCGCAAGTGGATATTTTGTTTGCTCATCTTTTGCTAGTTGTTGCAAAGACTTTACAGCCAAGTATGGCGCACAAGATGTTCCAAAGGTAAGTCTCAGTAGTTTGTAATGTTGAATAGGTTCGTGTAGATTTGATCTCCATAGTATTCTTTGGAAATCTGTGTCTTGCTCGTGGACAACCACTTGACAGTACATTTTAACTAAGTCTGCAACTATACAAATTCTATGGCATCTCCATCTTATTAGAATATGACGTAGATCACTTTGTAATTTGGGTCCGACGAGAAGATTGTCATTTAATGACACATTGTTCACTCCTTTGCTCGAAGCGTCGAACACCACTCTTACTCGGGTAGTCTGTTTATCATCTCTAATCACTGCATGGTGTGGTAGATAAACGACGTGATTATCACGTAACTCTCTCTCATCAGTTATTTTTCTCATGTGATTTTGCTGTAAATAATCCTCTATTACGTTTTTGTACTCTTCTTGTAGCTTTGTATTTTTAAGTAATTTCTTCTCTAATAATTTGAACCTTCGTAGCGCTATCTCTTTTGATTGCCCATTAAGACATTCTGGATTAGGACTTTTAAAAGGTAACCTGACAACGTAACGCCCTTCACTGTTTCTATATGTTGTTTGTTCGTAAATTTCTTCACATCTTAATTCCTCTTTTGTCTTTCTCTTTTTGATACTTTCAGGTTCTCTTTCTATCTCCCAGAATTGTTTTAAAAGCTCATCTTCCTTTAGTTGTATATGCATGCTGATAATATTGCGATTTTCTTGCACTAATTCATTTTTTATTTTTCCAGATAATATCCAGCCCAATTGCGTGTTTTGTGCAATTGGTCCAGATGACTCAGAATGTTTTAGAAAACCATCCAGTAGAATTTCTCCGTAGATTTCAGCACCCAGAATAATGTCTATTCGTCCAGGTGTACAGTAGGTAGGGTCAGCCAAAGGTAAGTTTGTGATCTCTTGCCAATCATGTATAGATGAGTCTCTTGACGGTATTAATGAAGTCAACCTCTTCAACACGAACGCATTGACTTGAATAGAAAACTCTGGGTTACGTAAAGATACGATCTCAAAAGAAGCCATACTCTTCGCTTGTGTTTGACCTTCTCCGACTCCTGATATAACACCGTTCACTGAATCTCGCTTTAACTTCAGGAATTGTGCTGTGGCTTCAGTTATAAATGACGCTTCAGATCCTTGGTCAATCAAAGCTCTAACTATTTGTGAATGACCTGTAGTTGATTTGATTTTGACCATAGCTGTAGCCAGTAACACTCTGCTCAGGTGACTCTCATTAGTAAAATGGGCTACAACATTCCTCTCAGGTTGTTTACTCCTCTCTCTAACTTCAGTCGAAGTGTTATCATTACTTGAAGATTCCTCTGTAGTTGATCTCTCTTCTCGGTTTGATGTTCTCTCATAATGCAGTAATGAATGATGTCGTCGGGCACATCGACGACAGCTCGTAGTTGAGTAGCAATTCTTCACGCTGTGATTTGGTGATAAGCAATTGAAGCACAAATGATTTGATTGCACGTACTCAGTTCTCTTCTCTGGGGTTTGTGCTGCAAATTGCTTACACTGATATAATAAGTGTCGTCCGGAACACATGACACAGATGTAATCTCTCTTCTCCTCTTCCATTGATGAATGAAATGATCTCTGCTTTGTAATTTGTCTCGTAGTGTTGTTATGTTGTGTTGTTTTAGCGGGTCTGCTGTTATAATGATTTGATGACTCCAACATCTCTAACGTTCTAAATCTAGTCTCGATAAATCTCTTCAGCTCCTCCCAGGTAGGTAAAGTATCTGCTTCACTGTCTGAATGTACTCGGCTCACTTCTAACTCCCATAACTTTCTTGTCTCTGCATCTACTCTTGTTACTACCAAATAAATTATAATAGCGTCCCATGCACTTGTATTTATCTCCAAATTTTGCAATGATTTTAAACACGAAGATGTCGTATCTAAAAGTTGTTTTAAAGCAGCGGGTGACTCACTCGTTAAATTCTTTTGAGAAAACAAACGTTTCATAACTTCATTGGTATTGAAGCGTTTATTGTTGTATCGTCGAACCAACTGGCTCCACGCCTCATTATAATTCATATCTGTTGTAGAAAGATTTTTGAGCAGAATTTCCGCTTCGCCAGTTAAGCAACTCTTCAAATAATGCAGTTTTTGAGCAGCGGTTAGTGTAGAATTGTTATGAATTAACGACACAAACATATCATAGAAAGTTTGCCAATTTTCGTATCCGGAAGAAAATCTTGGCAAATGAATTGTCGGTAATTTCACATCACTAGAGGTCGCAACAGTACTAGGTTGATTATTAGACGCTCTCATAAATGAAGTCGGCTGGTATATCTGCAGATCATCTTTTAATTTTATTGTATAAGTTTCGTAAATATTCTCAAACTCTGAATACATATCTTCGGCAAAATAACTAAGTTTAGATTTATCAGACTTGTCTACAGAGGCAACAATCTCGTTATGATTACTTAAGAATGACTCCCACAATTTATCTAACGCCTCTTTTTTTGTTTCAATATAAGTCACTGTAAGCCGATCTTTAGATGTCTTTTTGTAATTAATCTGCGCTTTACTAACCCGCTCAAATAACTCCTCTTGTCGCCGTATACACACTTTTAATATTTCAGACATTTTTAATGTTCAACGTTCACGTAAAACAATCACAAAATTAATATTTTCACTTTAGTTCGATTCGTGTTTTCCCGGGTTTCGGCACCAAAATGTTTGTTCAATGAAACACGACACTTTACTTTTGATAAAAGAGACTGTTTATTTTTGATACACAACTTTTTAATATATAACAATACACTACGAAACGTAAAAATATAACTTTATACAAAACAAACTCGTTACAACGTGAAGAAAAAACACACACAAGAAGAATAATGAAAAGAAACAAAAGACAACTCTATTTGCTACATTTTTTCATAAATAAGTCGCGGCGCCAATATGTGCCAGTTCTATGCATTATCATTAGTGGCGCCATCTATTGGAACTGAATTGCTCTTAAACAGTTTAGTTTCAAATAGGACAAAGTATTTCATTATCTGATTTTTTTAATTTTTTAGTCGTTTATTTACATTGTTTGTTATATATCATATATCCTAAGATTCGATGGATGACATGGATTTATTCGGAAATGCATATTTATTGGTTGCTAAAAATAAATTGTCGTTAATTTTTTTTAATATATGTGTTATCAAATATATTTTTAGTACTTTATTGATTGAAAAAGGGTAATGCAGTCAACGCTTATGCCACTAAAGTATCAAAATCAATCTAAATCCAGAGAACTCAAAAACCATTTTCAAAATTCCGTATTTTTTTATATAATTATAAATATAGTTGGTACACAAGCAAGCTGCCACTTGAATTCGCGACACGACCGCTGCTCATACACATCTACAATTGCAAATGTGTAGCCTACCTTTAATCGACGGAGGACGAGGAACACAGAAAGAGAATATTTTTCCTTCCTATGCTTCACCTCATCCAACAAATCACCTTCCAAAAAGCTTACTCACGATGTCATTTAAAAAAAATCGTATAGAGATACAACGAATGCAAATCCGCAGCCATTTCAAACTGCTCGTGTTTGTATATCGTTAGTAAGAACAGGAAGTATGTATATACTATGTTTATATTATATATGTATTGTGCAGCTTGAATTGTTAATGTACATATGTCCTAGTTAGTGTGATTGTGCTAGGAAATGTAAATAAAAAAAATAGTTTGGTTAATTAAATTGTAAATGAATAAAATTTTAGGCCCTTCGTACACAAAGTAACGTAAATCTTCGAAACCAAGCGAGTTAAATCGCTAAGCGACTTTGCCATACTATATCATCGTCGCCAACATGTCTATCTGTAGTCAGCAAAGACAGTCTCTCGCAACCTGTTTGTAAAGATCGTCGTGTGAACAGTAGCTGCAATTTTCAAGATGGCGGAGACTGTACTGACCGAATAGAAGATTCGCATAGACCAGTGTTTCCCAAAGTGGGCGATAACGCCCCCTTGGGGGCGTTTGAAACCTAGGAGGGGGCGATAAGGGGCCCAAAAAATGGGGGCATTGAAATTAATTAAAGTAATGAAATTGTGATTTTTAATTTAAAATCCTAAAGGGTTGATTAAAAATTAGGGGGCTCTGAAATATAATTGATTTTCAAAGGGGGCGGTGAAAGAAATAAGTTTGACAATCACTGTCATAGACGATTCATCATTGTGTGTACAGAACGCGCAACGCAATGCTCGGGACTCAATTTTACAATGTTAGTTTTGACGATTTAAGTTGCCTTGTGTAAGAAAGGCTTTACAATACAAACATTACCCTCAGTTTTATGAAGAAATGCCTATTTTTCTACAGTCGTTTTGTCAGTAGAAAGACAATTAAGTTGACGTCGCCCACTGTGACGCTATTACTGTAAGCAATTTGATAACACGCAAGCTGTTAGCGAGCAGTTGACCAAAACCGCCCCCTGCTGGTTTACAACGATGATATTTGTTTGGTTAAGAGCTGCGTTTTATTGAACCGTTTTTAATTCATAGGCTCAATGTTAAAATAATGTGTTTTAAATTTTTTATATTTCTATTTTAGTAAGAAATTTTATGTTTACATTTCATTACCATAATGACATTTTCCCAACGTAGTGTTTGTACAGTATATACATCTCTAATAGACGTCATATCTGAATTCAACTCATTCTTAAGCATATCCTCTTTCACACAATCCATCCATACTTTCTTCGGTCTTCTAGCTTTATAGCCATCCTCTTACACGTAACAGCGTTAGATTCCGCAACAATAATATTTGTTGGATGCACGAATTGGGCTCGACCTGTGAAATACCACGACCACAAAGAAGACAGGCGTTAAGTGGAAGTATTTCCAAGTACAGTCTGATGAGTGTGGTGTCGGAACCCTAATTTTAGTCCTCTTTCCTTTCCCAACTTTTTCTTATTTGAAAAGGATTGGAAGATAAAGTGGTTTTGTCGGAAGAGGGGACGTATAGGAAGGAGAAATATCGCCTTTCTGTGCGTCTTTTTTTGCTAATTTCTATGGGCAACGGTCGTCTCGCTATTTAGGCGAATTCAGGTGGCCGTTTGCTCGTTTGCCACCTTTTGATAAAAAAAAAACGTAATCGATCTACGAGTACGCTTTCTTAGGTGTCTTACTTTATCTTTGTAGCCATTCATTTAATTAATTTTACAACATCCTCTAAGATAACTTCTTGCCCCAAAATATTTTATGAATCTAAGAAAACATAATCATTGAAAAATTTCAATGCGAGATGAAAAGTTAGTTTTATTCGTATTAAATAAAAACCGAGGTTAAAATGAGGTCATGTGAGGTATTGCGGGAGGTTAACGAGACGGATCCTAGAAATTGGGTTAGGAGAGCAGAATCAAGGATTACGATGCACACGAGTTGAATTGCGACAGATCTACCTCTTATGAAAATATATAATTTGATAAAAGTTCGCTAGTTAAATCTCATAATTTATTAAAGTTCGTACTTATTTTTGTAGGAAAGCGTGTACCAACTTAATCAGCAAAACTTGAGCAAAAAAAAAGTTAAAAAAAGGTATCAGCTAATACGACTGAATACTGAATATTCCTTTCGATGTGGTCAGAATTATTTTTGACTGTTGTCAATATTTTTATCAACTCTACTTATAATGTTTTTTTTAAATTAATAGATGAATATTTCTTTGCGTATATTTCAATAGATTAATATCATTGTTGACATAAATATGATGCTTCAAGTGAGAAATGGCTTTACAATTGGGTCAAGTGTCCACTCAACTCTCAATTGCGCGTTGAGCTGTAACTCAAAAAGGTTGAGTTAAACTCAACTAAGCTTAGGATAACCTATATACGTAATTACAAAAATAATGATCCTTATTTTCGTATTTGCAAAATATTTAGTAAATTGGAGATTTTGTAAAGAGTCTTTACGATTCAAAAATGAAAGTTTAGATTTGTTTGTTTCTTTTTGTTACATTTAGAGAAGGATATAAATTTTTATTTAGCTTGTAAAATATAACATAATAGTTGTCGCCCGCGTTTTCGTCCACTTGGAATTAAAAAAACGTAATAAGTATATTCCTATATGATCTTCCAGATTATATTTTACATCTGTGCCAAATTTTATCAGTATCCGTTGATCCGTTCTGGAGATAAGTTCAAACAAACAGCAATCTATCCCTCTAAATTTTCACATATGTACTACTATCTTTTACCCGCGACTCCGTCCGCGCGGAATAAAAATAGAAAACGGGGTAAAAATTATCCTATGTCCGTTTCCTGGTTCTAAGCTACCTGCCCACCAATTTTCAGTAAAATCAATTCAGCCGTTCTTGAGTTATAAATAGTGTAACTAACACGACTTTCTTTTATATAATATACTAGCTTTTACCCGCGACTCCGTCCGCGCGGAATAAAAAAAAATAGAAAACGGGGTAAAAGTTATCCTATGTCCTTTTCCTGTTTCTAAGCTACCTGCCCACCAATTTTCAGTCAAATCGATTCAGCCGTTCTTGAGTTATAAATAGTGTAACTAACACGACTTTCTTTTATATATATAGATATAGAATAAGATGTACTTTTCTATGTCTATCAAGCTAACGGAAAAAGATCTACGACTTTATTATGCACAGAGTTCAAAGTCCCTAAGTGCCCAATGTTCGTACTAAACCTGCACCAAGCGTTAAGGTTTTTGAGTGTGATTAAAAAAATAAAACTATTTCACAAAATTTATTTCGGACTGTCTGTTTACATTTCTGCATTCAAACATTCTTGCTATTCCCATTGTCCCTACAATAAAGAGAAAAATATTTATTATTAACAAACATAAAGGCAGACATTCACGGCACTGAATTTGAAATGAGCGCAACCCTTCAACACAATGGGCTCGCGTGCAGACAAATTACAACTGGACAAAATGTTTTAATAATGCTTCTGTCTGCGATTCTCTTTTGTTCTTTTATTTTTAAATATTAGACGGGGATATTTTTTTTGCAATTCAGTGTACTTGTTCTTAAGGGGTTGAATTAAACGTACTAGCCACTGAGATTTTTGTTATTCAAGTGTCCATGTCTTCATAAAAAGCAAACAATTCGTTTAATATATTTTTAATACTAAAATTTATTTTCAAAATCACAAGTGTAATGTGAACAGAAATTGCATTTTGAAACTAGCTGTCACCTGCGACTCCGTCCGCACGGAATTAAAAAAACACTTCATAAAGTAAGCCTATAGTCTAGTCTAGGCTAGGCTAGGCATATAAGTAGTCTAGGCTAGATCTAGGGTTGGTCAGTCTAGTTTAGGCATAGTTCTTCCAGACTATGTTCTATATATATGCTAAATTTCATGGAGATTAGATAAGCTGTTCTGGAGATTCCTTTTAACAAATATCCATTCATTCTTCTAAACATTCGCATTTGTAATATTAGTATGATGTCCGTGTACGATTATCTAGACAAGTTGTGTTCTATTTACAAGTTTTTATTACTAATTTTTATTTTTGGTGTATTTTTAGAATTAATTTTTATATTATTTAGCTATTATATTATATTTAATTATAAAAAATTCCTCCCAAGTAGGGTTGGCGACAGGCAGGCGGCCGGCCGTAAAAACTTAAGCCAATACTTTAAGGTTCATAAAACCTTGTGTGCCGACCCTACGTAAGTGGGATAAGGCCAGGGAGATGATGATGATGATGAGTATGATGTCCGTGTAGCCAAAGGTAATGGTATTTCTAACGCCGAGTGTATGAAAGTGGGCTTCTCCTGTGGTTTTTTCCTGATACGACTGCACCTTGTCAGCCTGCAGTTAAAGAATTAATTTAACTCCCCAGTTAACATCAAATATCGTATAGAAAACCGTCAACGTAAGAGCTATAATTTAGGATGTATCTATCTATCTATAAATTTACGACGTAATGTATCGTGGGTGTCAAGTGATGTTTCATTGAAATGGGTAGGAAATAAATGTCTCCGACTGTACGTTGTCTTTAATATATCTGGCAAGATGCCGGGCGTATCTACTGAGTTAAATTTTCTACCAACTTTTCTGTGTGTACAGAATTTAGTTACACAAAAATGTGTATTAAACTTATTGATAATATTTTTATTGATAATATTCTTTGTTACTTATTGATAATATTCTTTGTTTTGAAAACTTAAAATATTTATACTTACATCGATGTCAATGTGTACATAACTTGTAAAATAACTTTAAGTTATATACTTAACTTCCACAACGACGAGGTTTACACGAAACTTCCTACCTCGCACAGCCGCGTTGTGGAATACTCTGTCCTCGGCGGTATTTCCAAACTGTTACGACTTAGGGACCTTCAAGAAAAGAGCGTATATATTCCTTAAAGGCCGGCAACACATCTGCGATTCCTCTGGCGTTGCGGATGTCCATGGGCGTCGGATCAAATAACTTTCGGTCCGTTGCTCGTTTGCCCCCTTCTCCTATAAAAAAAAAATACTTCTGAAGATATAAAGATCTGCTACGAATTGCTACGGCGCGTAGCAACGTAGCATTCATAAGTAAATCTACAGTAAAATCTTGATATCTCGAATGTCAAGGGATATGGAAAAGATTCGACTTATTGAGTTTTCGACATAAGAAAAGATTCGGAATATGAGATATTTGACGCGGAATACAGACTGATTTTTTAAATAATAGTTATCGAGTATAAATCTATATATATAAAAGAAAGTCGTGTTAGTTAAACTATTTATAACTCAAGATCGGTCGAACTGATTTAGCTGAAAATTGATGGGGAGGTAGCTTAGAACTAGGAGACGGACATAGGAACCTTTTTATCTTGTGTCCATTTTTTTTATTTCGCGTGGACGGAGTCGCGGGTAAAAGCTAGAATGTATTAAAATTACTTTGCAGGTTAATAATATTTTGTTCGGGTTACACAGTCTAAATAATTCAAGATACCGATTTTTTCGACCTACTGAGAATTACGACTTAACAATTATCGACTTATAGAGATTCTACTGTACATTGATTTCAGGTGGACGGAGTATCGTTGCACGGTGTTACTAATCATAAAGCCGTGTCGTTACTTCGTGACGCAAAAGGACCCATCGTGCGGCTGAAAGCTTTAAGGTGAAGTAAAAGTTCTGAAATATATTTCTTTTTTATTTTGTACTGTGGTTTTATTTTAGCTTTTTAGTTAAAGTTAAAAATAATGAAAAATTCCAAGCGGAATATGTTGCTTCAGATAGGTGTTTAAAATTTTAAAAGGCTTTGGTTTTTAGTACATTTGGAAGTAGTGTAAAAAATATGTTTACATAAATATAGGTATGTTATTAGGCCAACTAACATTTTTATCTACTTTGTCTGTCTTGTCTTTCTGATATGTCTTTTTTTAAATAGAGACATTCTACTCAAAAAGATCTCTTTTGTGGACAATATAATCTTTTATTATATATTATATATATTGTTAAATTGAATTTTATATGTAATATTTGCAGATATCTCCGTGGCGCGGGGTTTGAGAAGCTGCAGAAGGCGCTGGCGGCACAAGATGGCCGCCGCTCGCCAGTGGCACCTCCCAGCCCCTCTGTTACATCACTTGCTAAATATAGTTTTAGTGTGGTGAGTTAGACATCAAATATATGTTCATTTTAACGAAGATCGTTAAAATCATTGGTTTTTGAGACCTAAATCTCCGTTTAAAACATATTGTTATCTAGATTGCGTCAAAGATAATGACAGGAATGATCTGATCTATGATGTTGTTTTTTGGTATCTCATTTCAAAAGTGATTTATAGTTAATCTTGTTATTTTTAACTAGTTTATTGACGAATAAAACTATATATGACAATTATAGACAAACTTACATCTGCTTAACTAACCCTCAGGTTTTTGTAAGTCAAAATATAACCGTTATTAAAACTCATAAAGATAATAGCGTTAAATTATTTTTAAAATCAGCGTTTTTTTTGAACTCTGTATTAGTTTTTTTTTATATTACAAGGTGGCAAACGAGCAAGCGGCCACATGAATTCGCCGAAATGGCGAAGCGATCCCTGCCAATAGACATTCACAATTGCAGATGCGTTGCCTACCCTCAATCAACGAAGGAGGAGACGCACAAAAAGAGAATATTTAACCTTCCTATGCATCTCCTCCTCCATCAAATCTACATCCCCTTCCCATCCTTTCCTTATTAGAAAAGGGATGGGAAGGTAGAGGACTAAAATTAGGCTTATTAGGATTATTTTGGATCTTTATATCAAAATTGTATGTTTCTGTCATTACAGTACGACGAATCCACAGTGATAGAGGCAGAGGCGGAGTCAGAGATACGTCACCTCCCCTCCCCTACCTCGCCAGGGGAGGAGGCGGAGATCGTAATCGGCAGGGACGATGACATCTCCGAGCGCGAGTTGCGCAGGATACAGGACAAGTGGCGGGACATTTTGAGAGAGGAGAAAGACTGGCCTGGACATCAACATCAGTACGATATTGTGGTATGTATAATTATTTAATTCTCTCCCCTTCCCAATGTTTTGGATATATATGAGAGAGGGAAGTAGAGTTGACAGGGCTGGAGTTTGGTGTGAAAGGGGATTATTTAATCCTTTCCTGTATCTGATATCTATACACAACTTATCTGCAACTTATTTTGTTGGAGATTTTATTTCTTGTCTTTTCATCGAGATGCTTAAAGTAGGTTTCTGAGATTAAAATCCCAGTTTGAAACATATTGTTTTCTCTGTTTTGTCAGAGATAATGACAGGGATGACGATATGTTTTATATAGACTAGCTGACGCCTGCGACTCCGTCCGCGCGGTATTAAAAAAAACTCGATTTGTAACCTATGTGTTTTTCCAGACTATTTTCTATATCCATGCCAAATTTCATCAAGATCCATACAACCGTTATGGAGATACTTTGTAACAAAAATACATCAATTTAAACTTTTTTATTTATAATAGAAAGGTTTTAGTCTCAGGAACCTACAGTTAATGGTTTATAACAGGTTGGCACAATAATGAAGGAGAAAGACAGTGGTCTGGGGATATCATTGGAGGGTACAGTGCGGGTGGTGGGGGGCAAGGAGGTGCAAGCTCGGCACTATATACGAGCTATTGCACCAAACGGACCCGTCGCTAAACTGGGCACTTATAAAGTCGGCGATGAACTGTTAGAGGTCAGTTACTAGGGAAAAATTAACACAGAATTACACATCTAAATACTGATGTAATGACATCTTACACACATCACAATTCTGTACAACTACACTAATGTAGGGGTGGGCAGGCCTTCCGCAAGATGGGGACCGATGATCTGGTCCAGGTAGCGGGAGTATCCTGGATGCGGGTTGCACAGGACCCATCATTGTGGCGATATTTGGGGGAGGCCTATGCCCAGCAGTGGGCGTGGGTGGGGCTGAATGGATGGATGGACACTAATGTATATTAAGAGAAAAGTTTAAGTCCTATCTTCCTCATATTTCAGTAGATTCTCGAATATTCCATTGATGGAACATTCTAGAAGCCCTAAATATCTGCAATGACATCACGACATTATATTTTTAACGAAAAAACTCAAAAACTATTCTACTTAATTCATAAAAATATTCACCATTGGAATGTTACATTATCTCTGAATAATATAGGCTGTATATAAAAAACTAGCCTATAATATGCTTGCGTGTATTAGCTAACTACCAGTCAAACTCCCGTCAAAATAGGTCTAGCAATTCCGAATATTACACGAAACAAATGCGGACTTGCGATCAAACAGACAGACAAGAAATTAAAAAAGTTTTTCGTTTTTTTTTTAAATATACTATACAGATATTCTCCTAAAGTGTTTTTTTCTATTTCTTCAATATTGTTTATAGGTAAATGGTTGGCGAGTACTAGGATCGCATCACGTTGAAGTGGTCACCAGATTGAGAGCTGTCACCTCTCCCGTTCTACTTGTGTGTGTTAGAAAGAGACAGGAAGAGAATAAAGAACGCGAGAACACCTTCTCAAAGGTAAGTACAACATACATTTTTGTACGACTTTACTATTAGCATACTTTTAAACTTTGATAAATTTCATGTCTTACAGGTCTGTGAATTTCTTAAAAGATTGATTCGCATAATTGTGATCTATACTAATACTAGCTTTTACCCGCGACTCCGTCCGCGCGGAATAAAAAAAAATGCACACAAGATAAAAAAATTCCTATATCCGTCTCCTAGTTCTAAGCTACCTCCCCATCAATTTTCAGGTAAATCAGTTCGACCGATCTTGATTATAAATAGTGTAACTAACACGACTTTCTTTTATATATATAGATTATAAATACCTTAGATTTGTTTGTTTGTTTGCATTGTATAGGCTCCGATATTAATGAAAACAATTTGTAAAATTCTTTAGCTGTTGGGAATCTCCCCTAACCCCGGGTGACATAGGCTATATTTTCCTAATCCTAAGCCGCGTGCACGAAGTCGCGGTCAACTAGATTAAAAATAAATCCAAAGAAAATTACAATGTTAGCTTTCTTGATTGTAATATGCCTCATTATCTTCAAAATAATACAAGATAAAACCAAAGTCAAATACGATTTCTTTTAGAAGACTTCTTGAAATTTTTCGCAAACTAGTTTTTAGTTGCATTGTAAACTATTTTTTTATATTATAAAACGGCAAACAAGTAAGAGACAACCTGATTCGCTGAAATAGCGAACCGACCTCTGCCCATAGACATCCGCAATTTCAGATGCGTTATCCACATTTAATCAACGCGTACGTAGGGGACGCGTACTAAGGGGAAACGTTTACTTTCTGTACGTCCCCTCCTCCGACAAATAATCATCTTTTCTCTTATAAGAAAAAGGTGGGAAGGGAAAAAGGACTAAAATTAGGCTTCCACACTCATAATACGAAACGCGGAATTGCTTCCACTTCACCCCTGTCTTCAACTTTTTGATTCAGAGTGCGATAATCGGCGGCAGTCTACAAGATCTGCTGACTCCCCCACAGCGGCTGATCAAGGCCAAATCTGAGAGTTCTGTCGCCTCTCTCTGCAGCGCTGCCACTGTCATGTCAGCTGGACACGACCATGATGGTGAGTTCTGAAACTTAGTTCTAGACTTAAATAATATAGACAATAATCTGATTTTGTAATGTTTTTCATAATGCAGACATTCATTTAACAGTTATATTAAAGGTTGTTTTTTAAAATGCTTGTTACTTAGATTTTTTTCTTGATAGAGAACCATATTAATATATCAAGATGTAAAACATTTTTTTACTTTTCAAGTAACCTTTAACTCAATTGACAATGAAAAAAATAAAAATGAAATTGTATATTTATGTTAAGAATTATCAAAACTGTTATTTTTATGCTATTGTTAGTAAACAAAGCAAATTAGCCGACTTCAAAAATAAGGAGGTTATTAATTCGACTGTTTTTTTTTTGTGTTACCTCGTTGCTCCGATGTTGATAAAAATTATTTTAATCGAAAGGAAATGCTTGCAGATGGGTCCCATTTTTTTGATTTTTTTAAAACAACTAGAAGACTTTGAATTTAGCTTCAAAATTTGTTGCGAAAATTAGGGTCATTTTTTTATTTTGCAGAATTCTGTTCAGACGACTTAGAACGCAATCGTTCTCGGTCGTTGGAGCCGCTCAGTGGTCTGGCAATGTGGAGTGACCACATACAGTATATTGACCTGCTGAAAGAAGACCGCGGTCTCGGCTTCTCCATATTAGATTATTTGGTAAGAATGGTCTAATGCCAAAACACATGTATAAAAAACCGTTTATCCGTTTCCATTTTCTTTTAAAAATACGGGGTAACAATATGTTTTAACTAGCTATCGCCCGTGACTCCGTTTGCACAGAATTAAAAAAAAAAACTTAATTAGTAGCCTATGTGTTCTTCCAGTTTTTGTTTTATATCTATGCCAAATTTCAGTGAGAACTCTTTAGTCGTTCTGGAGATACCTTCTAATACACATCAATCCATACATTCGCATTTAAAATATTAGTAAGATTACTTCTCTTAGTGATCAATCAACGACAACTATCGCTGCAAATTGCGTTTTGTATTACGAAATAGTGCATTATTTTGCAATAACCATAACATTTGTTTAATTTTTATGATTTAAGAATTTAAAAAGAAAATTAAAAAGTGTTCTTTTTCAGTAACAATCACAAAATCTAAAAGAATTCAGTTAAAATGTCTATCTAGAGTTATTCTCCTAACTGTAACTTACCCAGGACCCATCAGAGGCGGGTAGTTCAGTGATAGTGGTGAGGTCTGTGGTGTGCGGCGGCGCGGCGGCGGCGGACGGCAGACTGGCGCCCGGCGACCGCCTCGTCTCCGTCAACGGCATTGATGTCTCGCGAGCGTCACTTGCTGCTGCCGTCAGAGCTATCAAGACCGCGCCTAAAGGTACACTCAGAGAAAACCACACTCTTACACTTACAGACAAACTTCGCCTCTTCTCACAAATAACTAAGTAACAGTAATTTGTACAAACGACTGGATGATAAGAGGGCGTTCATATATTATTTGAGGTGTTTTTTTGAAATTTCAGACCCTCCCCCCCCTTGGTGAGATGTGAGATTTCATTCAACCCCCTCCCCCCAACTCCCAATATCACGTGCGATTTTCCAAAATGTGGGTTTCTTACTAAACGCCTTAGATTATTATTGTAAAAAAAAAAGAAAATTTGCTTTAGGGAATGATTTTAATCGTATTACGAGTACGCTTAAGATTAAATCTTAAGCATGTGCAATCTGGATTAAATTCACCAAAATAGTATAATTTTTTATTGCTTCATTTAGAAAATAAATTACGTGATATTTGCCGAGACCCCCCTCCCAACGTAAGATATAGGTGAGATTTGACTCGACCCCCTCCCCCCTTAAACATCTCACGTATTTTATGAACGCCCCCTAATAAAAAAGTCAGACTTTTTCGTACAAACACGTTTAAAGGCTGGCTATTGCATAATGTTTCCGCCTAATCATCTCAATGCGTTAAAAATGTTCAAGATACTATAACTTTTAAAGGTCGAACACCGGCATTTTCCCTGATTGTACATCACAAAGAATTTAATTCGCACATTTCATCGAATGTAGTACAAGTAATACTGGACTTCCAGTCAGACAAAAAAATAATGTCCCACGTACAATGATTATTTATTCTGCGTGATTGTGATAGCTAAGAAACAATTCTTTTATCTTATCAGAGATCTTTATATAAAACATTGAATTCTGTTAATTTCTTTGCAAATAGAAACAAATAGAGATAAAAAGTTGATAATGAAATTTAAATGTTCAGTACAATTTGTGTTTTCTGTGACTGTTGATGTTTTCACCAAGTTGTTACAAATAAAAGTGAAGTGACAAAGATTTTTAGTTTAAGTAAATGATTGTTATCATACACTTTTAAAGATTTTTTTCCACTAACAACAATATTACGTCAAGAGTTATTACTAAGAAATAATAATAAATATTATTTTTTTATTATTGCAAACAAAAAGTGACATTAACAACGAAAAATACTTATAAAATATACATCTTCTAGCGTTTTCACAGCACCCTTTAATTTCAAACATAGGCTGTTCCATATAGAAAAATATAGGATGTTCCACACAGGACAGATATAGGATGTTCCACATAGCATTAGGGAATTTTTCTGATTCTGAATATATATATAAGTGAATATCACAAAAAATGTCGCTTAAAACAAATAGCCTTTCACCCTAGATATAGTGTTACACATAGGACAAATATAGGATGTTCCAAGTAGGACAAACATAGATGTTCTACATAGGACAGATATAGGGTGTTCCACATAGGACAAACGTGGGTTGTTCCATGGAGGACTAACATAAAAACATTGATTTTAATTTTTGTTTTGAAGATAACTTTATAGAAGATAACTTAAGATTACTTGTCATCATTATTTGTTTTTTTTTTTTTTCTTTACATTTTTATCCATGAACGATTTTCTTGTTAACAGGAACAGTAACGATAGGTGTAGCGAAGCCTTTACCTTGCAGTACTGTTGTCGGAGGTGACAAAGCCAACGGACATAGCATGCAGAGCAGTCAGGTTAGTTAAGTATTACAATATGTTTAGTTATTAATTTTATTTATTAAGATAACATTTTAATATTAGTAATAATAAAGAGGTACATTATTTAAATGCAATTTAAATTCTTAAACTCTGTATATGACATTTTAATCAAGTTTACGTAATTTTAATTAAAATTTGTAAAATATAAGTACTAATTTTTTGTAATTGTCCGGAATTTTTTGTAATTTTCGTAATTTTTTTTTAATGAAAACGATTCGTTTTGTAATTAATTTTGAAAAAAAATTAGTGTAATCTCTAATATTGTACACTGAGGGGAAAAAGTGAAAAGTAAGTCATCATTTTTATTTTATTAAAGCTTTGTCTTTACAAAATGCTTAGAGCAGTATAAACTTATTAATTCTTCTAGCATGCTATTTTATTAACTGTAGGTTCTCACTGCAGAAATACGTACAACATATTGTTGTCTCAGTTTTTTTCAAAATGATTGAGAGAGATAATAATATGTTTTAGTACGAATGTTTCTGCAGTGAAAACACACGGTGAACATTTCTAATATTTTTTAAATTATTTTGTACAGTAAAGGGACCTTTTTTACCGCTCTAATGCATTCTTGCGTTTAATTCTATTTTAACTATTGATTTTTTTTAACAAATTATCCCTTTAGTGTACAATATTTTTTGCATGCTTTAGTCTAACAATTTTCATGTATATAGTCATAAATTTTTAACCTAGGCATTCAGATAACAAAACTGAATAAGGTCTTTTTTGGAGTTAATTTCCTCAGTATAGTTGTTTAAAGTACAAAATAAAATGACATTTTGATATATACTCTTCAATTATGACATTTTCAAAATTAAAAAAAAAACTCTTAAATTTATTATCTTAATAGCTAACGCTTGCAACTCCGCTCGCTCGGAATGCAAAAAAAACTTAATAAGTAGCCTATGTGTTTTTCCAGACTATGTTCTACATCTGTGCCAAATTTCATCAAGATCCGTTGAGCTGTTCCGGAGATACCTACAAACAAACATCCATCCATACATCCAAACATTCACATTTAGTTGATATCAATATCATTAACGGCTACATAAAAATTCATAATTTGCACATTTAACCTACAATAAGTAGACATTTCGAATCTCATTTCGCTTTCTAATTATCTTTCTTTTATTATGGTATTAAATTTATAAATAACAATTTAGTTAAACACAAATTGTAGATTAGATCATCTCCTGGAAATTTTAAATTAGCAAATTATCTTATTTGCAGAAAATCGAGTACTTCACGAAAATCCTACGCCTAATTATGTCACTACATCGTGACATAATGGAGCTACAGTTGCAATGCAGACAAGACATAAACGTCCCCAAACATACATACGCAGCTCCGAAGATAAAAGCTGAGATTACAATGAAATGACAAACAGACAAATTGAATTACACAGTCAGTGTAGAAATGCCACGGGATAATTCAAATAATACGAAAGATACTGAAATGAAGATTTAAAAGAAAGATAAAGCCAAAACCTTTTTATCTTTTATATGCTCCGTGATAGCTTTTAAACATGTACAAACCATCAGTTAACTAACATGGACTATACGTCTGTGTAATTATCGCTAATCGTAATAAATATCAGAGAAAAAGTCAATTCAGAAAATAATATCGTAAAATAGAGGATGTTTCTTGTTGGGTGATTGGTCTATCAATCAATTGGTCCAATAGGAAAAAAATCCTATTGGACCGATTGAATCGTAGGTCGATCTGCTCTCAACAAAACAACTTAAAAGGAAGGTAGAGAGTAATAAATATAGCTTATATATTAAGTTTTAAATAACAATATTCCATTTAACGGTTGCTTCCTGGGACTCTTCATAGATCTGATTCAGTCGGTCTAATAGGAAAAATAATCCCATTGGGCTGACTAACCGCAAACAGTCTATTTGTTTGACAAGATTTTTCCTTACAATTAAATCTTTAAAAAAGGAAATATTAGTAATATATTAGCTTAATAATTGATGTGCAATTTTAAATGTTGTAGAAAATATATTCCTTAATGTTTCTAATTGTGAGTGATAACATACTCGTAGTTAAATAGTTGAGTCAAATTATCGAATAATAGGCAATGAATTAATCATTTAAAGTAAGCAAATTTAGTTTACGAAATTCTTGATGTACATTGATAATAAATAGTTGATGTTTTTTAATGAAAAAAACATTATATTAAAAAAAATGTGTTTTTAATCCTTTTTGTTATAAATTATCAATGTAAGTGTGTGTTACATTTCGTGGTTCCAAATTAAGATTGAAAAAAAAAAAGTTAGAAGTATAATACGCTTGGGGTTTTATTGACAAACAAATTGCTTAAGTATAAAGTGCGACAGAAGCAGAAAAACGTCAACTAGTCGCAGAGATTAAAAAATATATGGACATTTTTATATATACGAAATTGTAAAGTCAATGTACATGGTCAATTTCTTTCAATGTGATAAATATTGTTCATCTAATTTTTAGGGAAATTAAAAAAAAAATTAATGTTAGGTAAATTTCTTTATATTATTTTTAAATAATTTTAAGCTTAACCCACCGTCCATTTGTGACTTAGGAAAAAATTTATTTGCACTTTTTGGAATTGTATTTATTTTTTGTTATTTTTTTTAATGTTTTAATGTCATTCCATAATTTTAATACAGGAAAATCTTAACATATCATAGATTAAGGAATTCGAAAGAATGTTAAAATATTGGAATATATTATAGTGATTGTCTTATATATGTATAGGTTTTAGGAAAATAATTGAAAAAAAAAATTAATACAAATTTATCCAAGCCCATATTTTATTCCCGTCTAAAACTATTACTGGAGTTCTTTTACTTACTAAAAAGTGTTTTTTTTTTAATCTACGCTCAATCAAAGCTCAAAAACTTATGTTGATTTCCGAAACTTATGTAATGTTTGGTAAAACTGTATTTCTAGAAAAATAAGCAAATTTTTTGAACAGTTTTGAAGTAAATCATTTTAGATGTTTTAAAAATGTATTTGTTAAAATTATGTAGATATTGTAGATGTATAATATTTTGTTAACTGTAAAACGAAAAAAAAAATACTAACTTTAATTTTTTGTTGTCACAGAGATTTTTCTACAAAATGCCACAACTATTGTTATCTTTATCTCACTGTTTGTAGAAATAAATATAAATGTTGTCTCACGAGCTTTTAATATGTATATTGCAATAAATGTTGTGTACAAAAAAAGTTGTTTTTTCTTTTAATTTTTATTATTATTTCCTCTCTTCTGTGAACTGTACATAACTGAGGATGATAATTTGATCCATTTCTGAGACAAATTCTTCTTTAAGTAGTCTTTTCCCAAAAAAAACAGATTAAAAAAAAAGTAGTCTTTAAACAAATTTTAAAAGAACCAATCATTATAAAAAAGTAATTATACCAAAAGTTCTAATGAAATTTCTTGATAAGTAATTGATTTATATAAATTTACAGGAATGTGTGAACTCTATCGCGTCTGATGACCACACTGGCATGGACTCATTTCACGAATGCCTACAAGAGTACGGAGAAGGTCTAGAAGTTGTACAAATTTGCTTAGAACCAGAAGAAGCATCAATCAAAGATGACGAATTATCAGCACTATGCGATCTTAGTTTTGACGAATGCAAAAGAGATAAAAAAGAAAGTATAAGTAAAGATCAGCTAGATAAAGAAAAGGTGAATGGTATAACGGAACTAAAGTCTTCAAAATCAGAAGAGTCTTTGGACGAACCAGATGATGATATGACTATTACAGAAGACGACGTTTTAGTTTCCCCGAGAGAGTTGAATATTAGAAGTAAATCTGCAGACAGGAAAGAAGCAAATGGTAGTAGAAGCCTGTCAAAACAAAATAGCAAAGATTTGTCTACATCCGATGAAATGGTTTTCGCAGTAACACCTACAGGTTTAGAGAGAATCAGTTTCGAAAAGTATTGGAAGGATTGCGGAGAGAATAAGGAAGAAGTTCTAGAAAAGGTTAAAAGCGACGAGAGTTGGAAAGAATGTTTGAATTCACCAACGGACGAAGCGAGTAGTTTTTACGATGCAACAACAAGAATATCCGTCCAAGAAGAAAACAATACACTGCTATACATCGATCATGAAATAGACGGTTACGAAACATGTCTTGACGATGACTCGTCGTCTGTGAAGTGCGCTGAAAAAAACGGCTATAAAATTAACGGAGATCGCGAGATCAAAGACTTTAGTAAACAAAACGAAGTTCATAGAAACAAAGACAACGACGCATGTGCCAAAACAAATACGGATCAGAATATTGTCGATGTTGACGACGATTCCTCGTACACCAGACCTTATGTGCAAGAACACATTATAAAGCAAATGAAATCGCTTCGAATCGAACCCCTCAATGTTAATATTAGCACGAAAAAAATAAGAAAAAAAAGTCCTACCAAGCCGTCCAAAAATGAACGCCGATGCATCGAATATTACAACGACCAAGATGAGTGCTTAAAAGAAATACGAATGAAAAAATTAGAAGAAGAAAAGAGACATAAAGAAGAAAGGAAGCGGACGCCAAAGAAGACTATAGCAATAGAAAAGAAGATGATGTTAAAGAAACAAGAACCTAGTGAAGAATCAACTGATTTGGAGAATAATTATGTACCAGATTGTCATAAGTGTTTCTTAGAGAATTATGCGTATGCTATCACAGAGGCATATATTGCTGAAGCGACTGCTTGTAAATTTTGTGAAGTTATTAGAGAAATGTTAGAACCACCGAAAAGAATACCCGATAGAAGAATGTCAGCTCCTGCTAGTATAAGTTGGGAAAGTGGTTCTGAATCGGAAGAAGAATGTTTGTTAGCTGTTCCAATTGTGAAGGATAGAAGGAAATCGGCTGGACCTTTAACAATTTTAACATCTCCGAGAAGATTAAGGTAAGATCTTTCATCTCTCAATTCAATCTTACTAATATTATAAATGCGAATGTTTAGATGGATGAATGGATGTTTTAAGTAGGTTCCTCCAGAACGGCTCAACGGATCTTGCTGACATTTGGCATAGATGTCTAACATAGTCTGGCATAACACATAGATTACTCTTTTTTCCTCGCAGATGAAGTCGTGAGTGACAGCTAGTCAATTATAAAATATGTGAACCTTATTCTTGATTTATAAAAATAGGTTCGTTTTTTGGAATGACGTCCACGAGAAAAAAAAATAGTTGTCTTGCTCAATAAGTTTGATAAATATTGAGGTGTCATTTGATTCTCGAGTACTCTTCTCAGACTTTTAGAGGTTCAGTCTGTCGGGATGATAGTTTTTTTTTGGGTATTTCTGACTAGGCCCACTGATTAATGGGCCCAATGGAAAATTTTCTTCCTATTAGGCTGATTTTTCATTCATATCAATTGCTACTAGATCAATGTAACCAAGATTTTTAGGTAGAAGATAGATATTTGGTGACACTGATCGTAATTTAAAAAATCCTATTATCTAGATAAATGTGATGTGGTGGTGGGCAGAATAAAAGATTTTTCGCAAATCACTTTATTCACTATTTAAATATTACTTGTACACGTCTTGTCTTGCCGTCTTTCTACTCAACTCATCCCTCCCTTTTTCTCTTATACATCCATCAGCTTCTATCAAATCAGTCGTTCATGCATCTCGATATTATTCATCTTACATTATTTTTCATTCAAAAACCACAGACCTACATAAATGTTAGTGAAACCTTAACAGTTAAAGTTTAAAAACTCATTAGAGAATTGACCGTCTATGTTTTCATCTAATTAACTTATAGTGTATATATATTACGTGTGTATATTATGTTTGTTACGTAAGCAATGCTCACAAACAGAAGCATTTCCACTCATTACGTTTGCAATGAGGTAAGTAAAGGATTACTGTTAACTAGATTTCTAATCTTGTCAGTTCAACATTGCTTTTTAAGTGATATAGCAAAACTATTTAACATTTAATACTATTTGGAATCTTTAAAAATTACAAAAGTATTTTTTTTTTTACTTAAGTTTGTAACCAACATTTATTGAACCTTGAATTATTATTCAATCATAGTTTATTCAAAATCTTAACCAATATTTTGTAAGAAAGCAATTAGAATTGCAGCGTAAAAGTGCATTTTGTTCCTCCTTCTAAGGAGCCTATTACAATGTTTTAAATCTTGATAAGGTTACGTCAAATATTTTGAAACGTTAATTAGTTAATTCCAAAATATCTGAGTAAACTTTACTAAACTAAAATCAAAAGGTGACCACTGATTCTATATAAAATACCTTAGGTTATCTATATATATAAAAGAAAGTCGTGTTAGTTACACTATTTATAACTCAAGAACGGCTGAATCGATTTGACTGAAAATTGGTGGGCAGGTAGCTTAGAACCAGGAAAAGGACATAGGATAATTTTTACCCCGTTTTCTATATCTTATTCCGCGCGGACGGAGTCGCGGGTAAAAGCTAGTATGTTATAAAGCATTGCAAACTTATATCTAGGTAAGTTGTCTAATATCCCGCAAAATTTTTAATGACAACTAGTTCTCACTACAATTTTCTCCAGCTACTAGTCCAACTAAACACTAGTCCAAAGACCTGTTAAAACTTTTGTTTACACCAACAAATATTTTAATAAGAGATTTCCCAAAACACGTGATCTGTAATGCGATGAAGCCAATGCAATGAGGTCAGGCCACGCATTTTCGTCTTCAAATAGCATACAGTGGAAAACCAACCTTAAAACTATATAACCAAAAGATTGTTTTCCACATTAACCTGTCACAGTTATGAAATATTTAAATACGTTAAAATATAAACTTTATAACCTTGCATTAAGGTGCGGAATTGATTGTCGTGTTCCGTGCAACGTTATCTAAAACACGTCATAATTATTTTTATTGAATTGACCAAGTTCAAGACGAAGTTCATTGTAGGGTTCGTGCTACTTTGACCAAGGACATTGAAAATGGTCGGGTTATAATTAAATTTAAGTAGACATTGTATTCTATCCGATTACGATCTTTTTAGCTGCTTATTGTTTTATAGTAAAAGCCTGATATTTACAAGACAAAAACTTAGTCATAGGTTCCGTCTATAAATATTGTCAAGCCGTTAAATAATTTCTTTCAGTTTCAAATGTTTTTCGCGAATATATTTATATATTAGTTACATTATGATCCTTTTTAACATAAAAGGATTGACAGAATTAAAACTGTAAAAAACATCAACACTTTAAGCCCGCTAGGCACGCTTGGCAAACAACTGCGAACAGCAAACACCAAACATAAATATGTGGATTGGTGTTTGCCTGTTTTTGTTCGGTGTTCGCTGTTGAAACGATGATCATTGGCACAAAATGATCATCGTTTCTGTGGTTTTTCCACACAAATGAAAGGATTTTCGACAATCGTGAGAGTGCAATTTTTCATACATTCGTGTGAAAAACATTACCCTACTGACCGTGGGTTTTTGAGAACAAAATCTCCGTCAAAATCATTATTATGTCAGTTTTGTCAAAGATAATGATAGTGATGACGATATGTTTTATACAGAGATTTTTTCTCAGAAACCTACGGTAACTCATGTAACTATACATTCCATTTTATCATGGCCTAGCATGACATAGTCGATTTAAACGTACCACAGTTGTGTATCGTTCAACATTAATTTCTGTAAGTGGTTAGCTCACATGGGACTTTGATAATGTAATTGACTATAAAATTATCTATGTCCCTCAAGTACTTATTGTATGTAAATTAATTTACTAATTAGTTTGATTATTTTATTCGTTTATTTATATACGTCACAGTTAGGTAACATAAATTTACAAAAACGTTTAACGAAAATCATAGCATTATATTTTTTCTTCCATCATCTTTACGATTAAATCTTCTTCCGTTTTTGACTATTTTAAGGGATTGGCAGTGCCCCTGTCATAGCAAGCAACATTAAAAAATACTTTAAGGCTATTATCTATATATCTATATATCTATATATATAAAAGAAAGTTGTGTTAGTTACACCATTTATAACTCAAGAACGGCTGAATCGATTTGACTGAAAATTGGTGGGCAGGTAGCTTAGAACCAGGAAAAGGACATAGGATAATTTTTACTCCGTTTTCTATTTTTTATTCCGCGCGGACGGAGTCGCGGGTAAAAGCTAGTTAAAAATAAAAGCTATAAATAAAGTCGTTACTTCATTTACTTTATTCTTAAACAAACCGATATCCAAATTGTTCTTTTAGTATACAAAGTATTGTCAAATATCCTATGAATAATTCATTTTTCCTTTGCTATAATGTAAGAGATTGGACTATTGATTTAAAAAAAATATTCAAATATTCTAAAAATTTAAATATATACATTCATGAATCAATATCAATACATAGTATAAAACAAAGTCGCTTTCGCTGTATGTCCGTATGTATGCTTAGATCTTTAAAACTACGCAACGGATTTTGACGCGGTTTTTTTTAATAGATAGAGTGATTCTTAAGGAAGGTTTGTATGTATAATAAATGCATAATATAGTAGAGAAACACTGATAAATTTAAAGTTTTCTAATGTGATGTCGTAAATAAGCACGTTTTTTTGCGCTTATATTGCAAACGCTGGCTGAACCCTACGAGATAGACCAAAATAATGTACTACAGTATTGTTCACCTTAAAAAGTTCAACAAAAAAGTCCGCGATGGTATATGTCTATCTCTTAGGGATAACCCAGCATAACCATTTTTATTCTTTTACGAAGTGATTTTAAACAATACAGCATTAATCCTTATCCATTTAAGTACCTTAAATAAATTGTGCATTTATTCTGTAGTAGGTATATTTTGCATTGCACCCGTGCGAAGCCGGGGCGGGTCGCTAGTATAATATATAATAGTCCTTATATAAATTGACTCTTGACCGATTCGCAGCTGCGAAATACATTTGAAATATACATGATTGGATTGGATTATTGTAATTTAAAATGAAAAGTTATTTTATGGGTTCATTTGTTTTCTTTTTAAGCATTGAATAATCTAGAGATGGGACATTTTAGTCAAAAAATTATTAATAATACAGGTAACAACATAAACATCATTGAAAGTCTATGATTGACTAACGTTCGATATCAATATTCGATCATTTAGATTGATCCGAAAATTATTTTTAAGTATTTTTATCAAACGATACTAAAAAAATTATACGATCGCATTTTTTAAAAACATGGTTTTCGATTGCTATTGCTTCCTTAGGTCGGATAAATTTGAACCAGACCAATATTATACCAAAAAATACTGTTATAAACTGTTAAACACGTGTTTTAACCCTATAACCGCTGCTGGTTTCTAGCGTCTACCACTGTTGTGTTTGAAACACTAAGTTATTTTATGGTAAGGTCCCAACTGACTATTATCCATATGACATTCCGGGAAATTATATGAATCAAATGTCACCGCACTGGTCATCATCTGTTCAATCGTTTAGGCCAGTGATTGTCAAACTTATTTCTTTCACCGCCCCCTTTGAAAATCAATTATATTTCAGAGCGCCCCTAATTTTTATTCAGCCCTAAAACTTAAAAACCACAATTTCATTACTTTAATTAATTTCGATGCCCCCCATTTTTTGGGCCTCTTATCGCCCCCTCCTAGGTTTCAAACGCCTCCAAGGGGGCGTTATCGCCCACTTTGGAAAACACTGGCTTAGGCTATCGGCGGTCGCATTTCAACTGAGTTATCGTAAATTTCTGAGACCTAAAATCATGTATTAAATATATTGTTATCTCTGTCTATCTTTCTGTCTGAAATAAAACGAGGGATTACAATAAATTTTTTACAAATATTTTGGTCTCAGAAACCAACGATTAGTCGAATAAAAAATACCGCAGGCAAAAATTGTTTAAAATCGCATATACATTTTGGTATCAAGACAATTTTAATACATAAAACTTGTCCGAGCAAGCCATGTTAATAAGTAATTTCAAAAACCGCTATGGATAATCCGACTGTCTGGTAACTGCATATGAATAACATTACAATTCATAAGTTCACATTCAAACTCGTGCAGGATTAAGCAGGTTGAACTAGTGATGTAATTATTCCTAGGATAGTATCGATAAAGATATAGTCAATCTGCCGCGGCTAAAGATAGTGATTAGACAAATAGTATATATTTTTTTAATATGTAACCTTTTATGTATAACCTTTATAAAGTACTAGATGTCTCCTGCGACTCCGTCCGCGAAGAATTAAAAAAAGTGATTAGTAGTCTATGTGTTCTTCCAGACTATGTTCTACATCTGTGCCAAATTTCATTAAGATCCGTTGAGCCGTTTCGGAGATATCTTCAAACAAACATCCATCCATCCATCCATCTAAACATTCGCGTTTATAACCTTTTATGTAGAGACAAAATTATGTAATATTGCATTTTCTGACAACTAAAACTGACAAGAATAATAATTGACAACACAGTTTAAATTGTTATAAATTTTGGAAAACTTCTTTAAAGTCAAACTTAATCAAAAAGTTACAGTCTCACATCTATGGTTAAACTAACTTAAAAATGTATTCCCATACTAGTATGCTTGTTATCATTAAAAATATCGATATCGATAAACATATAACCAATGTTGTCACATCACTATAAGAAAATTACTAATGCCGGTAATTGAGTTATGGTTAGGCGACCTGAATGTTCCATTACCGATTGACAAGCCGTACTTGGTTCACGTTTATCATTTATTTTTTAACGTTGCAAAAAAAATCACAATTTTTTTTTGGTGCACAAAAACATTTTTCGGAACCTTTCATTTGAAGACATGTAGTGTTGTCTATTAAATCTACAATCGGTAAGTCGATAATTATTTTAATGTGTCGATAATTTATTTTCAGAATATTTTTTAGTAAATTGTAAAACTGAATTTCATCTACAAATCTTTTATTTTTCTATTGGTCTTAGTAATTGATGTCCTTGAAAACAATTTTACGATCAAGTTCTGACAATGAAAAGATTACGGTCTTTGTAAGGTTTCACGACAAACTACGTATACTAGGGATGTACTAAATACATCTACGTTATATAATTTTATTTTTGCCTGTACCAGATACAAAATGTGAGTACAGTTAACATTTTTAAATTTTGTCGTAATGCTGTAATAATCAACCTTAGCCTATTTTTATCTCAGGTTTTTTCAAGCAAAGTGCAAGAGACTACTGTTAAATTGTCAATTTGGAATTACATTTAAAAAAATAAGTCAGTGATTAACGTCTGATAAAATATTTGTAATTGTACCTTATAACATAATTGAATTGAAATGACGGCCAATAGAGATGTATGAATATATCGACGCTGAAAAGCGTAAACGCTGTAACCCCGAAAGTATGAACTTTACAGGAGAGCCATAAAATCATAACTCGTGAGCTGATACGCCTACAAGCATGCGGTATTTAGCAATGTTGTGTAGTTTGTGCTAACCTATAATAAAATCATTATCGTTTGATAATGGTTGAAATTATTAACGTGTGAAAAACATATTCGCGATTTCAAGGGTTACAGCGTTTATGCTTTTCAGCGTCGATATGTATATCGATATGTATATTCTCTCCTATGTACATATTACAAATTAAATCAATATTCGTACTGTAATTGTATACAGCCGTACTCGCCTCGGCGGGAGCACTGCCGCGTCCCCTGATTATTTAGTATAGCACTATGAAAAACAATACACGTGTTAGTATTGTTGATGGAAGTTTATTATACAAATTCAATTCTAACCGTCGAGCTCCACTGGCGTGATACTTGTATTGTTTGGTACTATTAGTTATCCTCTGCATTATCTTTGACAAAGGAGTTGGAGTTTCTATTTGAATTACTTACAACGAAAAAAACAATTTTTAAAAAATTTTGCCTGCAAGCTAAAGAACGGCAACGCATCTGTGGTTGCCCTGGTCATAATTAACATTAGATGATCCGCTGTTGGTTTGCCACCTTTACCTAAAAAAAAGTCCGCGTTTGTTCCTGGTAATCTCCGAAACGGCTGGGCCCATTTTGGTGCCAGGATGGGAAGTAATATATCATCATCATCAGCTCACTATACGTCCCCACCGAGGGGCTCGGAGCCTACCCCAAGTTAGGGGTGACTAGGCCATAATCAACCACGCTGGCCAAGTGCGGGTTGGTTGACTTCACACATCTCATTGAATTTCTTCTCAGATATGTGCAGGTTGCATCACGATGTTTTCCTTCACCGTAAGAACGTCGGATAAATGTACATATGTAAATCGAAAATCGAAAAACACATTGGTACATGGCGGGATTCGAACCCAGGACCTGCAGATTGCAAGTCAAGTGCTTTAACCCCTGAGCCACTGACGCTCATAGTAATATATGCGGGAATGTTATAGGATACTTTTTTTGATTCCGTGCTTCAAAGTCGCGGCCAACCTCTATTATGTAACTGAAGTTGGATTCTACAGTTAGTTTATCTCCGAATAATTGCACAAGATTGATGCAAATATTACTGGGTAAATAGATAACAGAGTTATAGGGATTGAATTATCGTTAGAGAATGTATAAAACGCTTCACTGAGTCGATCAGTTAGTGCGCTCCGTCGGATGGAAAATTTGCACCAGTCTGTTGCACAGATTGTACAAATTAATCCTTAAATTCAAAACCTGGGAATCAATTGTAATAACATTCCCATTATATAACTCTTTTCTTTCACACTTTTTAATAAGGAAGTTATTTTTAGGCTGTTATTTCGACCTGTCATAATTGATTAATAAAGAGTCAGATATATGATTGTTTTTTTAATTTAAAACGATTCGACCATCTTATACTTCTATTCTTTTATTCACCTAAAACTTATTTTGTGACTTTATTGGGACTTAAGTTATCTCTATTTGTTCCAATAATTTGTAGCTTTTTAATCTTCAAACCGAGTAGTTTTCGGTTATAACAATTGAATAAAGAGCAGCCAGAGTTCATGTCTATCATATTTTCCGATGCAACTTTTCATTAGATAATGGAACTGTATTAGTATACCTGCAATTTTTCGGCTCAAAAATCACGGTGCTATTACGTTTTTAAAAAAGGACTAAATTTAGAAAAACTTTAAGTGAGTATTAGGAACACTAAGGATAGTTTAAGTGCAGTTTTTAGTGAAGAAAACCTAAAATTAGAGTGACAGAAATAATACAAGTGAAAAAACAAAGTGGAAAAGTGACGTTTTAAATAGGTTAATTTGGAAACCGAATTACGTAAAACGACAAAGTTAAAACGTAAACAAGTTACGTCATCGCACACCTGCACCGCTCGCACGCCGGCGTCATCACTCCCACGGCGGCGCCAACATTCCTGCGCGTGCCGGCCGGCGCTAACATTCTTTCACGCGCCGGCGCCGAGACATTTTTTCCCACGGGGTAATTAGCGTGAGAACCGGCGCACCTGCTCGTGGGAAAATAAACACTTAGTTAATAGTTTATCGACTTGACGTCATAGACATTGTGTTGACGTATTGTTTTTTATCGTTTTAGTGTTTTATGTTTATTATTATTATTATTATTATTATTATTATTATTATTGGTATATATTGTGTTTTAAAATTAAGATAAACTGTGATATAGTTTTAAGAGTTTTGAGCCTATATAATAAGTTTTAATTGTATTATAAGTTGTAAATTTTTGGAATTTGGGTGTTTTTAGATTTAAAATTTTTACTAGCTTTTTAAATTTTAAATTTTAAATTTTAAATTTAAACTTTTAAGGAACTTTTAAACGTTTAAATTTTTAAATTTTTCGCGAAAGCGTTTTAAATTGTATAGTTACTTTTAAAAATTTATTAATTTTACTTTTACTTTTACTTTTTACTTTTTACATTTTAACTTTTATTTTTACTATTTTTACTATTTTATAATTAAGATTTTACACTGTATTTTAAAGTCAAAAATTTTAATTAATATTTTATTGTGTGGGCCGACTCTTGAAGCTAATAGCAGAAATAAACATAACTGGACAAGTCGATATTATTATATTGACCGAGCTATTGCTGGCAGTATTAATTGTAAGTTTTAGTAGTAATATTATTAATAGTTGACGGGGTTATTACCTCTAAAAACAAGTAGTACATTGAAGGGGCTGTTGCCCACTAATACCCGATTAAGTTTTAATTATAATTTAAATTGACAGGCGCCTATTGCCAAAGTTTTTAAATTAGAAATAAGTTAAGTATAAGTATATTGCTTGGGTTATTGCCCGCAATATTATTTATAAGGATATTGACAGGGTCTATTGCCCGGAATATTAGTAGTAAGTTAGACTAAGGTTCTATTGACCAATTTAATTTTAAGTTTTAAAATTTATTATTTTATATAATTGACGAGTTCCCAAACATGTTCGGGATCAGGACCCCGGTGAAGAAGAGAGACGCCCAGAACCGGAGCCCGGTAGAAGTAGAAATAGAACGAGAATCTGACTCGATAGAAATAATATTGTCACCAAATATTGACAAGGAGGCTCAGGTCCTGAGCGTCAGGAAGAGCGTCGGGGAGTGGGAATCCGGAGCGGACCCCACTTCCCAGGCGTCTCCAAAGAAAGTTGTAAAGGTTGTGCGTAAGCGTATAGTGTCCTCACAGGAGAACCAGAAACAGGCGGGGGGCGCTGGTGGCCCCTCTAAAGATGAAGATGAGATGTTAGACACCTGTGATAGGTTGCGGAAAGCGCAATCCCATTTCAATTCGGGAAAGGCGCATATTGCAAATTCCCGTAATCTAAAAACAGAAATCAAAGAGGGGGCAACTAGCGCCCTTAAAGCACTGTACCAGCTTGTCAGAGAGGCCGAAGCTGAAATAAAGAACTTGAAAGAAGGAAAGGATGCAGACCGAGGGGCGCAGGGGGGGACGGCGGAAAAAGGGGGCCTGGGCCCATTGATTTCGCAAACACCCCCTCCTGCCTCCCTGGATCGGCACAATAGCAGAAAGCAGGAAGATTTTATGGAAAAATTAGAACAACATAGTAAGCAATTAGAGAGAAATAGCAAAGAGATGGAGGAACTCAGAGAAGCCCTCAGACAAGCTGGTGACAGAGTAATACGGGGTACTTACGCGAGTGTAACTGCAGGCTCGTCGCAGAGGCCGTCCCTGGGTGCCGGGGCCACACACTCGGTGGCGGTCTCTTCTAGCGTCGACACGGACACCGGGGACCAGGTCCTAGAAAAGATAAGAAATGTCATTAGAGCTAAGGACGAAGGGATCAGGGTAGACAGTGTTAGAAAGGCCAAGGATAGGAAAGTTATTATGGGGTGCAGCACGGAAGGTGAGTTGGAAAAGGTTAAGGATAGGCTCCGAAGTGTAGGCAGCGGTTTGCAAGTCGTAGACATTAAGAACAAAGACCCTCAAGTAAGATTATTGAATGTACTTACCTCCATCAATGACGAAGAGATTATAAAGGCAATTAACAGTCAAAACAAGGGCCTCTTAAAGGACTTGTCAGAGGAAGACCGGAGGATGGAGGTAAGGTACAGGAGAAGGGCCAGGAATCCGCTCACATCCCACGTAGTCATTAGAGTATCGCCAAGGATGTGGCAGCGCCTGACGCACGCAGGAGCCGTGCATGTCGATCTGCAGCGCGTCCAGGTGGTCGACCAATCCCCCCTAGTCCAGTGCTCTCGTTGTCTGGGGTACGGGCATCCAAAGAGGCTGTGCACCGAACTGACGGATGTGTGCAGTCACTGTGGAGGTCCGCATCTCAGAACCGAGTGCACTAGTTGGCAGGCTGGTGAAGCACCGTCCTGTCGGAACTGCCTTAAGGCGAAATCCGACAGGAGGGATCACAATGCGTTCAGCGACGACTGCCCGGTGAGAAGAAGGTGGGAGGCACTCGCGCGGTCCACCGTGGCGTATTGCTAAGGTGGTCCCAGGTGCCTCCGGCGCTCTTCAATCCGGGCAGCGCTGTCATCACGTCGTGCAGGCAAATTTGCAGAGATCCGGCGTCTGCACGGCAGAGTTAATCACAGAGGCAAAGGAAAGGAAACTTTCCTTTGCCTTGGTTCAGGAGCCGTATACTGGCAATACTGGGAAGATGAGGCAGCATCCGGGTACAAGGGTAGTACAATGCGCTGCAAACCGAGAGGTGGATGGCGTGGTTAAGGCAGCCATTGTACTATTCGACGACACCTTGAATATCACCCACTGCCCGGACCTCACTACTTGCAACATTGCAGTTGCAAAAGTGAGGACCGCGGCGTGGACGGTAGGCTTGGTGTCCGTCTACCTGGAGCCGAACAAGCCCATCGAACCTTACCTGGACTCGATTGGCTCTGTCGTGGAGAAATTGGATACTGCCGACGTGATACTGGGCGGCGACGTGAACGCGTGGTCCTCGTGGTGGGGAAGCCGAACCACGGACAGACGGGGGGAGGAAGTTTCGGCCAAACTCGACGCGTTGGGTCTCCATGTACTTAACTGTGGGTCTGAGCCTACCTTCGACACCATCCGCGGTGGAATCCGGTTCTCCAGTTGCGTGGATATTACTGCGTGCTCGACTACAATGCTCGGTAAGGTGGTGAACTGGCGTCTCGCAGAGAATATATCCAGTTCTGATCACAGGGCAATTCTGTTCGACGTAAGACTCCGCGTATCCCCAGGCACGGACATTTGTCGCTCCACCCGGAAGTACAATACTAGAAAGGCAAATTGGGGCGAATTTCGAGAGAAACTCGCCTCAAAGTTAAGAGAAAGAAAGTTAACATCTGAGGAAGTGGAAAAAATCACCGAAAGGGATATTCTAGAGAAGGTAGTTGATAGTTATGTGGAAACCGTGGTGGAAGCCTGTAATGAAACCATGCCGGGGATACCGAGGAGGGGTAGGACAGGATTGCCCTGGTGGTCAGAAAAGCTCTCTCGCCTCAAAACGGAAGTTTTGAGAAAGAAGAGACGGATTTCCTGCGCGGCGCCGGTTCGTAGAGATTGGGTCGTGCAACAGTATATCCACGCAAAGGAAATTTACCAAACCGAGGTAAGGAAGGCTCAGACCCAGAGCTGGAAGGACTTCTGCGGTCGTCAGGAGCGTGAAACTATGTGGGATGGAATTTACAGGGTGATAGGCCGTACCGCTGTGAGGCACGAGGACGTCCCCCTCGTCAAGGACGGAAACGTCCTTAGCGGGGTGGAATCGGCCAGGGCCTTAGCTGAAGCTTTCTATCCCGAAGACAGGCACGGGGATGACAATGCGGACCACGCTGAAATGAGAAGAGTGGCAATCACGGTGAACGCGGCGTCACATGATGAAACATGTGACCCCCCATTCAGGATGCACGAACTCATGCGGTCCGTGTCGAGCTTCAGCCCAAAGAAGGCGCCTGGTCCCGACGGCCTCACCGCGGATATTTGTCTTGCGGCCATCACCCTGGATCCAGCGGTATTCCTGTCGATTGCAAACCGTTGCCTGGCCTTGGCGTGCTTCCCCAGGAGATGGAAGGAGGCAGTGGTTGCAGTGCTGAGGAAACCCAATAAGGAGAACTACACACAGACTAAAGCTTTTCGCCCGATCGGACTCTTGCCCATCATGGGGAAGGTCGTGGAGAAAATGCTGGTGAGGCGGGTCCAATGGCATTCTGCACCTGGTATTAGCCGGCACCAATACGGCTTTATGCCGCAGCGAAGCACCGAGGACTCCCTCTATGACATGGTACAGCACATACGGGCGGAAGTCGCAAGACGGAAACTCGTTGTGCTGATATCACTGGACATAGAGGGAGCCTTCGATAACGCATGGTGGCCGGCAATAAGGTGTAGATTGGCCGAAACTCGGTGTCCTGTAAACCTGCGTCGCCTTCTAGACCACTATTTAAGTGATCGGAAGGTGCACGTTAGGTATGCGGGAGCCGAGTGGACCCGGGAGCCCACGAAAGGATGTGTGCAGGGATCCATTGGGGGACCGACGCTCTGGAATCTACTGCTGAATCCGCTCCTGGTGGAGCTTCAGGAGATGGGCGTTCGCTGCCAGGCTTTTGCTGACGATGTGGTCCTGATGTTCTCGGGGGAGGGAGCCGATGATCTGCAGGGCGTGGCCAATGGTGCTCTCGAGCATGTTCGGAAGTGGGGTGTTCGTAATAAACTCAACTTCGCGCCACATAAGACCACGGCAATGGTGATAACCAAAAAGATGAAGTACGACACTCCACGACTGAGCATGGGCGGGAGACCCATTGAGCTCGCCAGGCAGATCAAAATCCTGGGGTTGACAATTGACGATAGACTTAGTTTTAAGACGCACATTGAAAATGTTACCAGAAAAGCGCAAACACTCTATCGCCAATTGTCAACTGCAGCGAAGATTACGTGGGGGTTGAACCCCGAGGTGATCAGGACCATATACGTTGCGGTAGCGGAACCCATCATCCTGTACGCGGCTAGCGTGTGGGCGCCGGCGGTGGGAAGGAAGGGCATTCGACAATTGTTAGGACAGGTGCAGCGCGGGTTTGCGCAGAAGATCGCGAAAAGTTATAGAACAGCCTCTCTGCACTCGGCCCTAATACTTGCTGGGTTGCTTCCTCTGGACCTTCGGGTCCAAGAAGCGGCCCTCCTTTATGAGGTAAAGAAGGGTCACACCCACCAAGTATTGGGAGACCTTGTGCTCGAGAGGCCGGTAAAGTTCGAAAACTCTGCGCACCCCGCGCTGCTGGAAGGGCTACAGTTCAACTGCCTGGCGGACGGTGACGAAGCAGCCCAGCGAGCTGCCGTCGAGGTAAATATTTACACCGACGGCAGCAAAATTGACGGCAAAGTCGGCGCGGCGGTATCTGTGTGGGATAACGTCGCGGAGATCTCTTGCCGGAAATTAAAGTTGGGAAGCTTCTGCACCGTATACCAGGCGGAACTGCTTGCCCTAAGTGAGGCCGTGCAGCAAGTGGTGAAAAGTAAGAAAGGTAGCTTTGGTATTTATTCCGACTCAAGATCCGCGTTAGAGACGCTAAGCAGCGGCGTTTCACTCCATCCCCTCGTGGATGGAATAAGAGAGAATTTGGAAGTAGTGAAAGCGCAAGGTAAAGTTCTGAAAGTATTTTGGGTGAAGGCACACGCGGGGATGGAGGGAAACGAACGCGCGGATTTCCTGGCGAAAGCGGCAGCAGTCGGAATGAAGACCAAGGCTAACTATGAAAGATGCCCTGTTTCATATGTCAAGCGACAGATTCGTCTGGACACGCTTGACAAATGGAACAGGCGCTATATGGATGGAGACACGGCTTCCACCACGAAGCTCTTCTTTCCCGACGCCGTGGCGGCCTACCCTGCACTTCGGAGGATAGAGTTGGACCCCGTGCTGGTTCAAGTTTTGACTGGGCACGGGGGGTTCTCCGAATACCTGCACAGGTTTAAGTGCAAGGAGGACCCCTCCTGCATTTGTGATCCAGCACGGGGTGAATCCGTGCTGCACATACTCACGGAGTGCCCAGTATTTGATAGATACAGAATAGATTTAGAAATGCAATTAAAAGAAAAAATTAATAAAGAAAACTTAAAGAATTTAATTAGTAATAAGAGCAAAAGTGGGCACTTCGTCGAGTACTGTAGGTCCTTGGCCAAAATAGTAATACGTAGAAATAAGGTGTAGTTTTTGTGATTTTCAATTTGTATTTTAACTTTGTATTTTAATTTTGATTTTATTTATTATTTGAATTTATTTTGTTTTAACCTAGCATAAGAATTTGTGATATTAGAATTAAGTAATTTTGTAAATTTTGTTTTTAAATAATTTTAATAAAGAAATAAAGAAATATGTACCCCAAAGTCCCTGATCGCCATGTTAGGGGAACGAGAGGGCGGCATAGCGCCGCCCATAAAAAAAAAAAAAAAAAAAAAAAAAAAAAAAAAAAAAAAAAAAAAAAAAAACGTAACAATGCAGCTATGTTTAATTATTGGATAACAATATTCTGAAAGGAAGGTTACAAATTACGACATAAATTATTCGAAATCTATGAAATAAGTTTATTAAGTAGGATCTTTGACCGGTCTAGAACTAGTCTGTCTCTACGGAACTAATAAACATGAGTTTAGTCGTTTCTATTTTGTATAAAATAAGTTCAAACTTATTTTATTCTATTTTGTAAGACTAGGATTAAGTTAGTGAGGTAACCAGATATGTTTACTCAAAAATCTTTATTTTGTTTGGAAATATAATAAAATAGCGTTGATATCGCTTCGCTATCGCTTCGCTTTTTACTAAAGGTTATTTTTAAATACCAAAGAAAGAATCTATTTATAGTCAATTGTTATCTCTTTAAAGCTATATACAATTTAAATAACATTTAAGAAAACAAAACACATAGTATCACATTTGCGAAAGAGGTAAACAAAATTCAATTTAAATATAACAGTTGTCTATTTTTGAAGTAAACGGTAAACGAAGTTGTTGTCACCACTAGGTAACAACTGAAATAGGAAAAAAAACACTCACGTATATATATCCGGTGTCGGCACCGACTAGTTTCGAGCCCATCGGAGGCCCTTCTTCAGGGTGAGTGGGACTGTTATTATTTTGCGGACGCGGCCCATCGGTCTCTCTTCGTTAGCCGTTTCCTATTTTAGTTAATGATAATGTCTCACGAAAGTTTGAATAATTTACTAAGTATCAAGTCTAGTTTCACATTTCAAGTGGCATTTGTTTGTTATTGATGTTTATACAACTGAAATTTTAAATTATGTGTGTAGAGAAATGTTGGGAATGTCCTCTCTATTTAAATAAATCAATTTTGTTTAGATAATACTTTAAAATCGACCACAAAATCGTAATAATGCCATATCCATTTTAAAAAAACTTCTTTGTATATCACTTGCTATCTTTTAACTTGATAGAATAGACTACAAATACTTTTATTATCTTTCTATTGTAAGAAAATAGTTTATTGTTAACATTTACGTCGTTAACTGTACACGTAGTATGTATTTCAGTGTGTATGAGACGTGCTCGACCAGCCGTATAGCTCTGTTAAGTGATTGAAATGTAGGCATCCTGTAATATCGCGCACGTAAGTGATATAGCTATTTTTTTCATTTTTATGACAAATTTTATGAATACTCACTTAGGGAGATAGAATTTTATACGTTACTTAATTTAGACTTAAGATAATTCAATGAACTTGCGTTTTAATGTTTTGTTCAGGTAATAGATTTTTAATAAATAAATAAAATGTTTGTAACAACTTTAGATATCCATTGGGAGATATACATAGTATATGTCTAATGATAAGCGTCCACAGGTCGGTACAGGACGCATCCACTGTATTGGCAGCGTTTGGATTGCCGATGCAAGTACCAACAACCGCAAGTAACGAACCGTGAAGCTGACGCGGAGTAAACGTGCGGGTGCGTCTGTTGACACGTCAACTGCTCGGCAACCCATATGACGCCATCGGTATGCATCGCAAAAGTTGCCTCTCGGAATATCGGTGTTGGCATTATTGAAGTGCAATCTGTATGATGCGATGCGTTCTATGCGTCCGATACCGATCTGTGGAAGCTTAGCATAAACATAAAGAAGACAAACAATACGAGTGAACTTTAAAGTTTAATTGGTAAAAAAGAAAGTAAAAACTACAGTAAAGATTATTAAGATTAAAAAGTACTCTAACAAATAGTTAATTTGGTTTTGGTAAAGTTCAATTTAAGATGTAGTCTTAAAATTATTTAAATTAAATTTGTTCGCAATTTTTTTCATGATTGTACCTCACGGTAGAATGGTCGGACGAGTAGATTGGATAACTTTAGTGTTTTCAAATTGAGTTTCATTTTGAATATGGGTAGGTAGCAATAACTGCAATTCGTTTCAATAACTGTCCAGTTGTGGACATGCGCTGGTGTTTGTCGGGATTACGTGACTTCTCTCGTGGGAAGTCAAGGTAATGTGACTCCTACCAGTAATAGTTCCTCCTACTATAAGGTATAAGGAGAACTCTTTGTGATATTTATCTCCCATGCTCTTTTCTGTGTGTCTTATGACTTGGGGTATTTATCCTTTTATTTTATTAATCTGTTTACGATTGTCACGAGATTTCAATAACAACTTTAACGTTAATTTTTGTACCAATCCTTTCTACTATTCACTGTCTTCCTCGTCTCTATTATATTTATATTCAATGGCATAGGTATCATTATTTACACTAGGATCATTTACTATATAAGATAGATAGATAGTATTTTCATAATTTCAACATGTGTTGAATTTTCGATAAATGTACGTGTTGTGAAGGACAAAACTCTGCAGTAGGCGTACAGTAGGGTGTACTAGATATAACGTAGTTCTTTTGTAGCTAAACTATACCAGAGTACTAATATAGGATGTTTCATGTTGAACCTTGGGAGATATTTTTGATACTATGGAGTCAATCAGCCCAATGAGAAAAAATACCATTGGGGTTATTGTTCGGTAGTCTGCTCGGGCCAACGGGAAACACCTCTAATACACTTTGATATTCTGCAGTCACGTGAGTCCAAACATGACGGTGACTGTGTCCCCCGATCGGCACACGGTGGGTGCCCAGCGTTGGGGTCCGCCGCGTTCTGTAACACTCAAGCGAAACCCCGGAGCACCACTCGGCGTCAGCATCGTAGGCGGTAAAGTAAGTACTTACACTAGTATACTTTGAAATTTTCGTAAGACTTTTTAATTAGAAGTATACTTCGGAACATATAAGTACAACCAAGTTAAATTTGCAGTACTTTTGTGATATAACGATCTCTGTTGTCCGAAATAAAGAATTTTGAATTTGAATTTGAAACTATAAGGGCACTGTTTCATTAGTCAGCGGCCACAAGCGTGGTGCGAGAGTCCTTACTCTCCTTACCGATAATTTTTATTGACCCATATACGGGGACTCGCCGCATGCTGTATAACGGCCGAATTTTTGACTGATGAATTTGCACCCTAAGGCGTTTAAAAAAAAAGAATTTGCATTAATTGTTACGTCGTAGCAACCTTTAACTAGATTAAAAGAAAATTGTATGTTAAAATCTATTTTGAAGCATTTTTTAAATAATCCAGGTAATCAACGACAGTATTCTTAACTAAGCAAGCTATAAAAAAGTAAAAAATAAAGGAACTCATTTATATTTTTTGTAGAAAGTCTTAGCCAAGAATTTTTAGTAATTACTTACAAACAAATAGGAGTTAAAAGGCATTGGGAAAGGCCTATGCCCAGCAGTGGGCTGATAAAGGCTGACAATGATGATGATAAAATAGGTGTTAAATAATGCTATGCGGCTCAACATCGTGTATTTGTCGATAAGTTAGCGTAAGAATAATTCATTCAGAAACTTAGCCGGATTTATGCCGGCGTTAATTTGTTGCAAAGTAAATTTTCATATCTCGTGGGATAATGTAATTTTCGGATTAATTTAGACATCGAAGTAGCGTGTAATTTATTTAGCTCAGAATATGGGAAAGTTTTTATTTATTTATACAAGGAATTAAATATTGAGGCAAATTAATCTACTAAAAGACTGATTTTAAATGACGTCCGTAGTTACTAAATGCCAAATCTCTTATTGTAAATTTCTTGCACTAAATATACACTAAGATAGATCACTTATCAATAGTAAGATTTTAAGTTGAATTGTAATTTTGTTCAATAGGTGGACATAATATCTCATCAGAATACAGCTAATGGCTCCGAAAAGGCGATATTTGGGATATTCATTAAGAATGTGGTGCCTGACAGCCCGGCGGGACTTTGTGGTGAATTACACGTGAGTTTTATTATGTTATTAAAGGTGCTTTTAGTTTATAAACAGGGTAAAAAGACATTGTTGACTTGGCAAGTCAGAGACGAAGATGTCGAGGTTAGAGAAAAGTGGAAATTTGCGTTTAGAGGAAGTAAAATGTTACTGCTTTCAGACCGGTGATAGGATTTTGGAAGTGGACGGTGTATGTGTAAGGACAGCACAGCACGAGAGAGCGGTGCAGCTGATTAAGGCTGCGGGCAACACCGTCACACTTACTGTCCAAAGCTTGATGGCCTGGGTAAGTAACCTTTATTTTAGTTTTTGGTCTTGGAGTAAACTAAGAGCTTGGTAGTTTGGGAGCACAAATAGCTTAGAGTATAAGGTGGCAAACAAACAAGTTGTCACTTGATTACAATAAAGGAAAAGTGTCCGCTGCCTATAAAAATGTACTAAGTTAAAAAGTTAAAGATTGTGTCGTTTAATGGACAGGGTATACGTAGCTGCAAATATTTTAGCTAACTTTATATATTGAGAAGAAAAGACCAGGAAAGGATTAGAAATAATCGCTCTTTTAAAACCTTCAAGAATCAACCCTCCTGCAACTTAGATAGTACTTGGAGATAGAAAGATTTTTAAATGTTCATTTCAAAATTTTTATTCCTCTTTCTAGAATACTGATTCATCTGATGTTGACGTAACATCGCCAGCTCCTTCGAGGACTCTTTCATATAAGAAAGGACCAGCACCACCTCCACCCACGACTGTCAATCAAGCTCCTAAACATGATATAAAGGTGATAGATAATACTGTAACATTAGTATTGGGGATTCACTTGAAAATATAAGACATGCGTAGTATCCACAACTGAGCTAATTATGCAGAAATTACTTTATAATCTACTGTCAAATTAAGGTCTTCAACTGAACAGTTTTTCAAATATAAGAGAAGAATCTGCATCTCCTTATTCTAGTCCCAAGTAATTGGCAAAACTGGTTTTCTAACTATAGGAGTTTATTTAACAGTTAAAATTATCGCTTCACCAGATAACAGTCACATCAGAAGCAGGTACAGAGAAAGAAGGAGAAATAGACGCAGAAAAGGAACCTAAAGAGAAAGGATCATCTGAAACGGAGTCTTCTAAGCCGGTCTACTCCGACTCTGAGAGCAGTGACGAAGAAGATGAAAGAGAGTTGAGTGGAAGAACATATTCTGAGAAAGGAGTTGAGGTAAATATAAAAAGGAGAAATTAAGAGAAATCTAATCAAATAATAACAAAGTCATAATTTATATTTTTCTTCGTTCTTCTTTTAGATTGATCGAGCATCTGCTGGCGCAATCAAGCGCACCAGAGAAGAGAAGGAGGCGGATCCAGAAGAAGAAGATGACTTCGGCTACACGACAAGTGAGTGGAAAGATACATTATTCACATTCTTTAACTTCTCCTTCTATTTGATACATGTTTACTTCTACTCTTATCTTCTAGAACATAATAGATGATTTGCTTTTTAATACGTTATTAATGTCTTAGGAACAATATTTATAATTTTAAGAACATCTTCGTCAGCTCTCAAGCGTCTCCACCGATGGGCTCGGAGTTCTCCCAAGTTAGGGTGACTAGGCTGTAGTCAAGTAGTAATCATAGTTAGGAACATTTCGTTTTACAATTACGTAATGTTAAGTCAAATTCGGTTTTTTTTTTTTTATTTACATAAATAAAGTTTTGATTTTCTAATTGAGAATTCGACATTAAACAAAATCGATGCAAACTATCCTTAAAAACAAATACGAAACATTTTATTTATCGTTGAAAAAACATATTTAAAATCGAAGTTAAAAATGTATTATTTCTAAGAATTTTACAATATATTTAAATTAGTTTGACGCTCAAATATAAAATCAGATTGTCTGTGACTTTGACTACCTATATTAACAGTGTCTGGATTTTAAGGTTAAAGTAAACAATTCCAGTAAAGCTGGCCACACACTAGTGTGAACGTTCGGACGAACGAACAAAAAATAAAATGTAAATTCTTACTGACTTTGAAAACAAATGACGCAAACTGTTCATTAGAACTTTAGTGTATGTAAATCAATTTACAATAGCTGTGAGAAGATTTGCAGATACATAACCAGTTAAGTATAGTTATAATAGTATAGTTGTTAAGGAACATAAATAAAACAAACGGAAAAACGGATAAGTACAGGATGGGATCTGAAAGATCGCAGTATTTTTTTTTACTTTTTATTTATCGAAATTAGAAATTATATTTACACATTTCGCTGGCTGACAATTTTATTGCTTATGAACTTATTTTGGCAAGTTCTACTGTTTAAATTGACGTTACAAATATATCTGCTTTTAATTAAATCTGTAATTAATCTTGTAACGGTTAAATCGTAAATAGGTTTGTTATAATTTTTCACTTCAATTGAATTAAACTATAGCGTTAGCTGTTAACCGATAACTATAATGAATAACAGTGTGCGTGCGCACACACACAAACAAAACTTTTTTAATCACAGCTTTAATTATAGTTATCCCACATTCTATGATTAGAAAGTCGCCACATTTGTGAGTGGAGTAGGTTCCACTCATTTCACCTGGTTTAGCTTTTTGACTTTGCTTTGTTCATTAATAAAATAAATCGTAGTATTTTGTACTTAAAAAGTAATGTGTCCAAAATTTCACAAGATTTTTAATTTTTTTTTCTTATTAATTTTTTTCATTGTTCATTAAAAAAATGATTACATATTTCACATGTTATATGTTTTCTACAGTACCTGAATTATTTTTAATTCGCTTTGTCCACTCTAGTTTGGTTTAACCTTTATTTTTTCGACACACGTTTTATATCATTCGGAAGTCATTACGCTGTTAATGACTTTATAACTAAATTAAATTTATAATTTTTTAACGATTTTAGTCAAGGCAACCCTTCTGATGCAGGCAATATTTAAAACATTTGTCTAGATATTTTTACTATGTCGCAGTTCGAATAAGCCTCAAAGCATAGATTACTTGAAAAGTATTACAATTTTTATCTTTTAAAACAGTTAAAAATATTTTCAATAAATTTGAATGATTAAAGAAATTACAATAAATCCATAATCATAGTAATATTATAAACTAGCTTTTACCCGCGACTCCGTCCGCGCGGAATAAAAAAAATGCACACAAAATAAAAAAGTTCCTATGTCCGTCTCCTAGTTCTAAGCTACCTCCCCATCAATTTTCAGCTAAATCAGTTCGACCGTTCTTGAGTTATAAATAGTGTAACTAACACGACATTCTTTTATATATATAGATTAGATTACAATACTTGGAGACTATATAGAGGTAGAGGAAGACCAAAGAAAGTATGGATGGATTGTGTGAAAGAGGATATGTGTAAGAAGGGGATAAATTCAGATATGACGGCTGATAGAGATGTATGGAGGAGTAGTACATACTGTGCCGACCCTCCATAGGGATAAGGGCAGGTTGTTGATGATGATGACTTGGAGAATATAAAACATTTAATTTTGTTTAGTTAGTTTATTATTTTAGTTGTTTATTTAGCCTTATATTTAAATTATGAAATAGTTTATTTAACGACTGGTATTAAATAATATCTGTAGGTAAATATTGGTATTTGATAGAAAGAATTTGACAAATAGAAATATTTTGAAAAAACTTATGATTGCGATTTAATGCTTACAATTTTATAACCTCTCATTTATTTCTTATTTCTGTCTTCTTATAAATATTTTTTTTAATAATGATTAAAAAAATTATTATGATTAAAAATCTACTACCTTTTCATTTAACTTTTGTGTTTTAAAAAATTATTTATTTCT